>NC_054062.1:49685370-49843964 GCF_017639655.2 Falco naumanni | reverse complement strand
TAGAGACCTAGTTGCCTGCCAGTGTATTATTTTAAGAAACTAATGGCTGTGTATATTTTTTTATGATCCCTTTCAATAGTTCATGGAATGAGAGGCAATTTTTGTAACTCGAGGCATGGTATGTCTGAAGTGGAAGTGTTTTTTTTTTAATTTAAAGTGAACATCCATTCTTCCTCTCTCATCCCCCAACCTCCAAAAATAAAAATTGTGTTTAGATTGTCCAGCATATTCTAATACCTACAAATAGCTCTGCCTACTATGCAAACAGACCAACACAAGTATCAAGTACTGTGCTCAGATGTAAATTCTTGTGGGATCAGGCTCTACAATACTAACCAGGCATTCACGCCTCAAATGGTATTTTAGGCATGCATTAATGACCCTAAGCGACAGACCTTCTCATCTTATTGCTTAATTAATCAATGGCCCAGTGGCACATTGGCAGTGCTCTTTTTCAAGCTGTGCCTTCCCTCAGATGGTAATCAGATGGTATATGGCTGTATCTACTTATGGGAAAGTCAAAACCCAATAAATAAAGTTTAATTTCCTGATTCCCCTGGGATATAGTGACTCTTTTTAACAATGCTTCTTCAGTCGAGTTGAAATTAAAAAACAGCATGATCAACATATTGGATAATATTTCATGGATGGAGTTAAGTACCAGGTTTAAAGACTTCTAAAAAAAAAAGGGGGGGGGGGGGCGGGAATAAAAGAGGACTGGCACGGGGAAGACTGTTGATACAGAAGGACAATATTTTCCATCAAAACTGCCGAATTCTATTTTTGTTACTGGTGTTAAACTCTACGTTGTCATCTTTGAAGCATTACCGTGAAGGTTTTCTGTGCATGTGTGGCGTTAATTTTCATTCTAAATTAGGCTTGCTATCATTGGAATAGAATTAACATTTAATTCTAAAAATATTTTGTAACGTGCAATACAGTTAGGTACCATAGGAGGGCAGATGTGTTGAACGGCGTTATTTTGATATGTAAATGTTATATTAGTGTAAAACCTGCCGTAGTGAGTTGAATTATCGGATTTATACTGGTATCAGTGAGCTCTCAATCATGTCAGAGAAATGCAACAACTTGATTCAGACACAAATGGAAATATGTAAGTCTCATGGGTTTTATGGATTTAAATATATTTTTCCAGTTGTTCATTTTTAATGTGTATAAAGTTCAAAATTTTTTCAATCCAGAGTTATTTTGTTTTGCCTTTGAGAGCCTATAATCTGACTACAGTTACTTATTTAATCACTGACAGTATCCAGCAAATTAACAAAATTAGTTCTTTAGTTTACTACTTAGATTTAATTCAACTTTTTATTGTTCTAGTGTCAAGTTTTCAATATGTGCTAATTTATGCTACAATTTTCTTTATGCTTCAAGTTAAATTCAGGCTTCAATATAAAAGAGCTTTAGCCTCTGGGTTAAATAATTCCTTATGAAATTTGAAGTTCCATTTAATCCATATTTGCCTTTTCAAGTGAGTGGAAAAACGAATGAAACTTGTTTTGTTAGAGGAAGAAATGTGTGTGTGTTTGTGTATGTACTTAGACGGTCCCTTCTTGCAGAGTAATTGGGAGAGACCCTGCTACAGCGATGGGTTCCTATGCAGTGGGCTTGTGCCGAGGGCTCTGCTGACAGACTGATAGATTCAGAAACACCATCTCAGAAAACAGTTGTGATCTCTTCAGTCTGTCCGTTTGGCTCTGTTGTTCCCGACCCCTAAGTATCAGAAAAGGGCGATCCCTGCTGAGTTGTTAAGCAGAGGCTGTCCTGTAGCCTGGAAGTCCTGCTTTCCTGTAATGATTGTAGAACGAAGGCTTTCAATGGGCAATACTATTTCTCCTGAAAGTGAACAAAAAATTTTCAGCATCTTGAGCTGGAAGAGTAAGATGACAGTTTCATCGATCTCATATAACGAAGTCCCTGAAGTAGAAGAGGGCTTGTTAAGCAGTGAAGACATTAAAGGGCATAATTTCTAAGACAAATCTGGTCTTTCAGATGCAGGAATGACTGTGTGGTGGTTTGACCCTTTCTTGCTGTTCAGCTGACCCTTCTTCTTCCCTTGGAGATTGGCCAAGTCTCTCTCCAAATTTACAGTAGCACCTGCAGAAGGGATTCAATCAGATTTCCTGCAGCATGAAGCAGCTCCAGACTGCTGTGGAAGCAAATATCCTTAGGTCATGGGAGGATGACGTGAAAGAGTGGTATTCTGTTGTCTGCAGCACCAGCAGCCAACAGCGGGCAAACCCTACTGTGCTTTAAAAAGAAGTTGTCACAGAGTCTGTTAGCAGATGGGTGAGCCCTTGCTTGCAGAAGTGGACACTTTTGTTCCATATCCTTCTTCTACAACACAGCTTTAGACTATCAAGTTGTCCCCAAACTATGTTTTGGGACTCTATCTTAAGGAAGAAGATCCTCCTCACCTCCATTCTCTCCCTTAGTCTCTGGTTGCTCTTATATTTAAACTATATAGATCATGTTCTTACTGCCAAAGTAGGTATCAGAGGCCAATATGGCAGCTGTCACACAGGCAGAGATCCTGCTGAGTTCTGTAAGAATAATTCATGTGTCAGAACACAGGCCATCTGATAAGTTTATCTGGATGTGCAGGTGTCTTGTTGGATAAATTCAGAATCATCTCAGCCCACTGCCTAGTATATGGTCTGAATGCTGCTATCTAAGACAGGAATATGATCTGTCACAACTGTTGATGTCCTTGGCACACTCTACATGGGAAGTCTGTCTTCTCATTTGCTTTGCACTCCAATAACAAGTATCTACAGCTTGCTTTGTATAATGAAAACCTTTCTCCCATTTTCCTGAGTGGCATGACTGTGGGCTAACATGCCAACGTTGCTCTTTCACAAAGGTGCAAGAACTTTTATAGCCAGCTATGTTTTTTCTATTTCTTCCCTACTTCTCCCCGCTCCCCTTTAACTCCCCCCAGTAGGATTTTTGCAATACATTTCTAGAAATACTGTACGCACTCTGACACAAAACAATATCTTCAGCAGTAATAATAAATTAGACGCAGTGGGAATTTCAGCTTGTTCTTTTGTCCAAGGTGATATAATGGAAGTCATTCATAATGAAGAAAAAAGTAATTGTTATGCAGTATTTTTGTATTAAACATGCCTCCCCAAATTATCCAGAGTATAAAAGAGAACGTTTTTAGAGCTTTGTTACAACCATGGTTGAGCAAAATGCATGTGAATGTCCTCTTATTTGCATAAATAGGATTTCTTACAATACAAACCATTTGTATTGTGTTAAGCTCCCTCAAGCCTTGCTACCCCACAAGACATATCATAGTTTTATCATTAATCAAAACAAAGCCAAAATCGATAAACATGTATAATCAGGAATCTCTGATTCCACTATGCAAATGCACTACATACTGATGAAATGTTTCTGGATCTAAAATAGTTCTGCTCTTTTTTCCTCTCGGAAGTCCCTGAGCCTTTTAATTTTAATATTTTATGCATTGCAATGCAAACAGTATAAGAATAAATTCATGTATTGGAGATAACAAGTTAAAAGATAAATGTTGGATGAATCTCCTAATAGTTTTTGTTTACTTTGCTGACTTTAAAGGCAGTTTATGTTGCTGAAAGCTGGTAATTGCTTGACCTTTAAGGGCCCAATCCTGCAAGCTGCTTTGCCGTGCGCTTTCCAGCCAGTACCAGAGCACGGGCAGCCGTGTCCCCGGGCCCCATGCCAGGGCCATTTGTTAATTAGTGAAATTCAGGTATTCCATATGTGTAGGGCGATCGAAGCGTTACATGACAGGAAGACAGAAATGATGTTCAGTCAGGACAAGTTTGCATCCTTGGCATGCAGCTAAGATGGTGATCAGTACCTGCAGCCCCACAGAGCAAGGGCACTGTTCGGGGGGTACGAGCTTTGCTGCTAATGCTGGTCAAAGCTCAGCCCTTCCCACATGCTAGCAGATCATGCAGACCGTTACCGATAGGTATTTTCTGCTTCCCTCTGTAGTTTTTAGTTCCTTATCGAACATGCATACATTATGGTACAAGGAATGTTACTGTCTGAAGATGCATCCAAAAATAAATGTTTCAACAAGAGACTCGATAATTTCATAGCTTTCGGGGGCATTACACCACTACAGTTAAGAACCTCTTATCAGTGCCTGGCTCAAATTAATGCTGCAAATTCCTTTAATCTGAATCACAAATTTCTAACAAGTGAGCTGAGATGGGGTAAATCTTAGCAGCAGCTACTGCTTACCTCATTTGGAAGCTGTGCAGATCCGTAGCAAGTACAAAACACAGACCCAAGAAATGTGCACATCAACAACCAAAGGATTAAAATAAAATAAAATTCTACGAAGGCCACAGTTAAAGGAAAAGAAGGATGAAATAGATAAGTGGTAGAAAAGCCAGGCTTCAATTAAATTGAAAAAGTTCCTTGTTTGCCAGTCAAATAATAAGCTGTGTCAGAGCCATAGAACTGGCTATTCTAGCATAATTGCACCTCTTGTGTATCTGTGGGACTGTGCTAACCACAGGCACGATCCTCTCGTGAGAGTCATCCCCTCTGAGCTGATTTATTAGCAATGTGAAAAGTTTAAAGGTATGATGTTTATTTTCTATCACAATAAAATAAATGTAGCAGCAATCATAGATTAGGAAGCACAGTTTCAAACTGTGAGAGTCTTTTAGGTTTATTAATTTGCTGTGGTTGGGTTTCACAATGGGTATGTCTATTTGCCAAGTCATACTTATATTTGCTCAATGCTTGTTTTCACAACCATGGAGCGTAAAGAAAAAAAAACAAAAACAACCCCAAACCCCCAAAAATAAAACTTAAAATTTCCTGTGCCTTTGGTGGGAATAGTGCTCACCTGAAGAGAAATCGTAGATCCTACGTGAAGCTGTGCTCCTTACTTATGGAAGCAGCCCCACCAAAGTCAACAGGATCATGTGTGTATATATGTAGAAAGATGTATAAGGCGAGGGGTGCAGTGAGCTTCTCAAAGTCAGTTGCTGCTTGACTTCTGTTTGCTACAGGGATTGTTTATGGGAAACTTTGGAGTTATGCTTTTTTAACCGATATTTCAGTGATCTGATCAAAACCTTTTCTTTTAAAAATAGGATGGAGTTTTAATTTTCATGGCAAACGCCTGAACTAAGGAGTGTATCTGGCGAAGGGAAGAATAAAGGTTACTGCAGTGGTGGGTTGGTGATCATGATGAACTAACATTTCAAGCCAGAACATCTCTTGATGTTCTTCACTTAAATTGCTTTATTGCACCTGCATAGTGCTTGCTACGTGTTTGCCTTCCGCTCTGTGCCTTAACCACGCTGCTTTTCGGAGGATGGTGATCTCTGGCAGCAGTGTGCTCTGCCGGGATAACTGTGTGCTAGCAACTCTCTGAAGAGTGTGGCGAGATATTCTTCGGCATCTTCCTCACTACTCAGTTTCCCAGATCAGTGAAAGGAATGAGAACAGTTTATCTTTGTTTCAACCTTTATTTATACAGTCTGAGGTAGAACTTAACCTCTAACCTTTTCCTTCCTGATTTTGGTAATTGTAGTGCATTGTTGCTGGACTATAACAAGCTTATAGTGTCTGTGTCTGCTTTGTCCACTGTCACTTACTACATTGCATGCATGAGGCATATCGTTGTCTTCTATGCGTGCTTATTTGTTTTAACTGTAATTTTTCATTGCAGTAGGTCTAAGGCTAATGAGTAATTGTTATGACCTGATGTACCTTGCACACAAGTTCTACTTTACATCTTTTTGTACTCTGTTATTTTCAAAAAGGAAAAAGAAAAATCCATCAGCCAAATCAGGAGAAACAAACTATGAAGTCTGTTCTTGGCAAGGATGGTAAACACAACTGAGGCCATTTCTTTATTCCATTTATTTATTCAAATAAATAAGAAAGCAGACAGAATGAGAGTAGTGATGTGAGTGATATTTTTAAAGCTTTTGGGTTTCTTTGGCTGGAACTTTCTGCAAAAGGGTGGGGTAATTAATGTTAATCACGAGAAAGAACCTTCAGTCTCCGGGACTGTCAGCTTGGCACCTCTTCTCATTGTTACATATACAAAGGAGGGAATAAAAAAAATTACTGGTGATCTTGCGGGAACATTGCAGAGGGTAACAAGCTGTGGAATGAAGGAAAACACGATCTTCTTATCCAGGTCTGAGGGATGTAACTTTTAATATCAGTGTGTACTGCAACTCAAAGGAATGATACTCACTGGGTTTATTAATCTCTAGCTACATGGACTACCACTTACATTTAGACTCGTACAACGTTTTGTGTTTTGAAAATATTTTTCACATGAGACTTCTGAAGTGCACTGAAGAGAATAAATGGACCTCTCTCCACCCTGGAGAAGTATAATTGACTACTTGGCAAAGATAGGATTGGAACCAAAGAAACCCCCTTGCCTTTATCTCCTTACCCTGCTCTAAACATTTTCATGACCTTTTTTGGAAAAGTTCGCAAAAGTAATATCAAACAAAGGACTTTTTTCCCCATGTCCTCCTCTGTTTTGTTGTGCAGTGTGGTCTGTTTTAAATAAGCTCTGCAGTGCATTCATTTAAGGAAAGGAAGATATTTCATAGCGTGCTTAGCATTTGCATTTGAATATAGGCCACCCTGCTGTTTGATTAAACTGGAGTTTAAGAAAACTATAAGAATCGAGGTTCATATGCAGTGCAGTACTTCACACTCAGATTGCAAAGGTTGTTGAAGGAAAAAAAAATGATAATATCCTTGGAAGTACATGACTAATGAGAATATATATAGCACTTCTGAGACAGCTCAAATATATAATTATTGTGAGGATTTCACAGACACATAAATATAATGATCTTCAGCTAAGTAAATTGCTACCTACCAATGAAATAAATATGGTCCCTTCAGAATTTGAAATAATTCAGTACTGTAGGTGGTGGGAAATGATTCACCTTAGCTGTTATCTCTGGAACAGTAATATAGAAATATATCTGCCAGTACTGTTACATTTACATTGTTCTTCATATCCTGTGGAGTTTGTCAGAAGATCTGTGGTCCCCGCTGATTTCCACCCCCTTATTTTGATAAGGCTCTGCACAGCATGGTTCAACAATGGGTTGGAGCAGCTAATATTGTTTACCACAGTAGGCATCTCAGCCATAATATTTTTCCAAGAAACACTGATGTGTTTAAAGGTCAGGTTGATACTGATTTGACTGCTAAACATGAATTCATTTTTCTAGGAGTAGAAGGGTGTACATGCCTTGGGATAAAGGTTAAACTGTTGTTTATGCACTCGATAGGTGGAAAACACAAGGCTTTAATACACAAATCATAATAGCCTATTCTGGTCAGTCAGGGAAATGTGGTGCTTTACATTTAAATGGAAGGTTTGAATCCACAGGCGTTTTCTGACTAGCCTATAGAAGAAAACTCACTGAAAAAATCAGTGCTTGCCTGGATGATCTAGACTGAAACCAGTTTAAACTTTTTTCTGAGTAATCCAGAACTCATCCAGGTCTTTCAGCAGCACCGATAAAATTGATTTTTCCTACCTCTGATGAGGTGCCAGAGACTGGCCACTGGTAAGGGGAGTGAAAGTAAGGAGAGGGGGAGAGATGAACAGCCCTACAAGTTTGGATTTACTGTTCTTGCCATCTTCAGTGGAGTGGGAGCAATGGGGTGGTGTCTGCTTTTGCCAAAAGGAAGGCCCCCCTCTTCTCTTGTAGCTAGCACCTCTCCTGTTCAGGTGCCTTTTTCCCTGGCAGTGAAATCGCGGTCGGTAAGGCTGGCTGAGCCATGGACTTTTCTAGCAGGCAGCTGCACTAGACACCTGGATTGAAAGGAAGATGTGACATGTTTCTGATAGCTTCAGCTGGGCTGGCTGGGCTCCCCAGGAAGGCAGAATTTAGCCATAACATGCTCAGTTCCTGATTCCTTAGAGGTGACACATCCAATGGAAGAATGAACGCTCCGTGCTGAGCTGTGCTTCATCTGCAGTTCACTCTGTGCTTTGTGTGGGCTCTCCGGGCCAGGTGAAGAGAGTAGCAAATCCCAAAGCTGAGAAGGAGCCTGTACAGCGTGAGTACAAATAGCACATGCGCATCCACGTAGGTGTCAGTCCCATCAGTCTTTCCTGGCTTCCATTTTCCAGGTACTTGTTCTTATTTAGGTATCGTTTCCTCCAGCCTCTTAAGAAATTATGCTGCTCTCAAGAGATTTTTAACCAAACCCCATGCTCGATTTTGTGGGAAGTGATTTTCGCTTCCATCAAAGGGTCTTCTTTGCCCACAGTCTCCTTTCTTTCTTGCACTGTGTCCACATCAATCACCCCCTCCTTAACCATTCCTCTCCTTTTCTCTTCTTCCAGCCTCTCAAGGTCTGAGTCACCTCATTTACTCATCCTATGTATACCTTTCTTTCCAGCTTTCTTCTTTCTTTCTATAATGAGAAAATCTTTAATGTCAGGTTAGAAAGTGACGGTAGCCACGTGAGAGGCTAACAAACTTTCCAAAGAAATAACCAGAGCTACCTGATCACTTATGTATCTCCTTAACCAAACCTTTTGGTGTTTTGAGATAGGGCTTTTGGGGCTGTTTGGGTGTGTAGACAGGACTGTGTGACAGGTGTTTGGCTGATGCTGTTTTCAATACAGTATTCAGCTTCTCTCTTCACTGAGGCAATGGGATGCCTTTGCAGTAGACCAACACTAGCTGTAAAGATGCATTTTAAGAATTTAAGTTTACTTATCAGCACGGATAAGCACACAATTTCTGCTTTTAACTTTGCCTTGTAAAAGGATTGGTTCTCTTCACTGTTTTATACTTTGATTGATTTGGGTTGCAAACTCTGCTTGGAAGTCTCAAAATTTGTCCAGGATTGGTCTTATTGAATTATCTTATGAATGTTTTCTAGATTTGTTGCTGAATTTTATTTCTGTAGGTTTTGTTTCTGCAAAGACTCTAGTCCTGGCATGGCAGCTCAGGTCACTTCTTTGATCCAGTTTTCAGTGGGATGTTCTGACACCTTGACCATCTTGGCATTTGCTTTGAGAACAGATGGAGAAAACAGTCCATAATATGCCTGTTGGCCAAAAAGCAGAGAATCTCGTAGTGCCATGAGTGGCTTGCTGGCTGACATCAATAGCACAGGATGCTGTATTTGATTAGCGTTGCTTTCACAAGAAAGACCCACTGTATTGTTTTGAAGAATGTGTTCAGTTGTTTTAGCAAACTTAAAAATCCCCCATGGCTACAGAAATAGAACATTCAAATGAAATGGTTGCTATGTCAGGGATTAAAAGCCTTGCAAAATGTTCTGTCTACAGATCACCCTTAATCCTGAAGCTGTATCAGTTCAGAAATACTTCTGGATTTCTTTTTTTCCTTCATATTCTGAAGACAGGTAAATCTAGAAACCGTGCAGGAGGATTTCTGACTTAGCAAACAGCACTTGACTGCTTTTTGGTTTGGTATTTTAGTTCAACATTACAAATACTTGTGTCAAAGATCTTGGCTTCAGTCCTGGAATTATTTCAGATGCGATGGTCTGATAATAAGAAAAAAATCTTCCCTAGGCTTTCATGCCTGCCTCTTACTTCTGCCAGCTTGCCATTACTCTTTTACTGGAGAAGCTGAAAAGCTAACATTGTATTTCTGAGGTATCTTACAGGGCGATGATTTCCGTGAATGTTGTGTAAGGAAATCTCTTTACTGTTTTTAAAAGGAAAACGTGACACAGAAAATAAAACAAAAAAGAAAGGTCCACTTGAGGAAAACCAGCACCGGACTGGAAATGAGAACGTTCATTTTCTCTCTGCAGTATGTTTTTCTTCTTCCACCCCCGCTCCTCAGCCAAGGAGTCCCATGCCCCGTTTCCTGTCCTTTGTATTAATCATTCCCCTGCACTGATAACATCTAATTGGTTTCTTAGAAAGCCATCTCTCTGACTTCCCGGTAACTTTGCCTCATCCCTTACATTTTGAGCAGTAGTGACAGCCACTTGTTAGATTTGTATTTTATAGGGGTAGGTCGATATTTCTTAAACATTTTAATAAATACTTTAAAATACTATAAAAAATAGATATAGTGTCTAATACCTTGTTATTTTAGAAATATCATCCTACAGATTTTTCTAGAACTGGGAAACCAGAAAAATATGGGATAAATATCATTCCATGTTATTGTTCTTTCAAACCAGAAAGAAGGAAAAAAGCTTAATCTGTTAGAGATGCTAGGTTTCTTTTCCTTTTCAATAGTAACCCATATTCACCACAAAGTGTTAGTTCAAAGCACTAATTGCTCAAGATAGAGGATACAATTTGATTTTCTGTTTACTGGTGAATTTTGTATCATCCTCATTACCACAGAGTCTGAGCATTTTCAAGCTGCCCTTTAAGTGAGAGAGCTGACATCTGTCATGGTTTTCATGTCTCTTATGGAGATTTGTTTATGCACTTCGTACTTTGCATTGGTACAGTCTTGATTAGGGACTTCCCCCACCCCCGAAAATGTACTCACCAGGCAAATAAACCAAGTGCCGTGTACAGAGAGTAGACCATGGAGTATATGATGAGGTTCTGGGTCCTGAATCGCGATCAGAATAGTAGGCTGAGTGATGCCTCAAGTCTGAGCACTTCTTAGATTTGCATCTGTTGTTCACCAGAGCATTTATCACTGCTAGATAAGCTGTCTCTCTGATGGAAGCACGGAAAGCATAATGGGTAAGGAAGACATAAAAATACAATGTGATGCCTGGTTGTATGGGTCAAGACATAGTATTTTACCACCACACTGAAACTGCCTTGAAAGGAACGAAAAAACCCAGTGCTTTCTCAATAATAGCACAATACAAGTCTTTAACTATGAGATGTTGCCTGCGCAAGGTTAAGGCCTATTTAATAGTAAAAAGAAAACAAACGACTCTGATTTAAAAAAAAAACACAAACACCTAAACTGAAAAGCATGTCGTTCTTGTTACTAGTATAAAGGCAAGGTTTGTAGGCACCTTCAGATTAAAAAAGGCAATTAATATTTATTTCATAGTGAAGTAGATTGCTAATTAGGGCTTTGCTCTTCCCATCCCCCTGGGAAATAGTCAGATGAATGAATCTCATCTGGAAAGTTCACATATGGCAATGAGAAGCTCATCATGAAGATAAAACCAGAAAAGAACTTGGACGACCTGATGAGATGTTCAGGCTATCTCATAGGCTTTGCTCTCTAATGGGGTTTAAAAAACCTAGTATTAGTGAATTTATTTTACTGGTTTTCTGGTGACACTTTCTAAAAGCCCATGATTATATATAGTTCAGTCACTTGTCAGTGTCCTTTCATTAACAAGCCTAAAGAATCTTAATTGCTCAATCAAAATAGCAGATTCTTCCTCTGCTGGTGAAGTTTAAGAGGTTATTCAAGCCAAACAGAGGAAATGGAAATCCTGCCCAAATGGATCCAATATAAAGAGCAAACTATTACAGGAGAAAGTCAAGAAAGACTAAGGAGGAAACTGAAGAGCAAACAACTGAAGATAGAAACGTAAACAAGACATTATTTCAAATACACCAAAACCAAGTGTGGCAGGGAGTAAGGGACAAAGGCAGTGCTGGATATTGAGATGTCAAAAAATGACAGAAGTAAACCAAAACCATGGAAAATAACAGATAAGCTAAACTAGATGGACTTCAACATTTATATGTTTGAACTATTAAATAAAATATGCATCTGTCCTACCTGCTGGGTATAATGCCGTATTATGGGCATTCAGTAAAAATTCTGTGTACCTTTAAACACCCAAGTGATTAAGTAAGCCTATCTTTGGTATAGGGATATCACTTAAAATGATGTGTAGGAGTGATGTAAAATTTTATGTTAATGAAGAATTGCCCCCTTTTATTTTTTGACAAAAAAATTGTCTGTATGCATGCAGAAGCAGTTTTGTTTTCCACTGGAAAATTTCAATTCTTGCCAGCCTTCCCAAAAGCACCATCAAGATCCTCTCTGTTGCAAATGGAATGTTTGGGTTTTGGATGGAAAGTTCATCTGTCATAGAAAGTTTCTGTCTTTAAAAAATCAGAAGAAATTCTTGGGGAAAATTCCTGTTTTCAACCAGATCTGATCAAAACTGCACTGTAAGACATTTGGGGAAAATATAGCTACTTTGAAAATTGTGCCTTACTGGTCTGATAGATTTTTTTTTTTATTTTTTTTTTGCTATGGTTAACTGGTTAAGATAATAAATTTGGACTTTCAAATGTCTATGATAAGCTGGTAAAACAACAAAATTGACAAGAAGAGAGCTAATTTTCTTCAGTTTTGTAACTACTTTGTAATCTGAAACAAAATGTAACCAAAACATCAGAACAACAGTCAACTTCTTGTGTGGCAAAAAATTAATAGAGATGTATCCCAAGGATTCGTATTGCATCTCATCCAGTCTCTTAACATTTAGGAGACAGTGTGAACAAAAAGATGCTAAAATTTACAGATGAAACAAATTAGATACTTAACTGAAGACTACAGGCTAATGAAACTTTGGGAGAACCAATATACATTGGTGTTTGGATGTCATAAAAGAAATTAAATTAGGTGTTAAAGCATATTTAAAAGAATCATTACAGCTAAACACATGGATATAGCACAGATAGTTTCTAAATTCATTCCAGACCCTCAGGAAAAAGATCTAGAAGTCCTTGTAGGAAGATTAATGAATAACCTTTCAGATGTATAAATTTCAGTAGTTAAATATAAGGCTATTTTCAGAAATGCATAAAAGTAAAACTCAACTATTATGAAGTCTTATGTGAATGCTTATGCGTAGCATTACCTGAATTGCTTTACTCAGTTCTGATCAACCTGTATTAGAAAAGATTTAGTGGAAATGGAAGAGCTAACATATATTATTACAGCTGGGGGGGGGGAGGGGGGGGAGGGTAAACTTCCCCAAAGTATTTGAATAATGAATAATAAACCCAAGTAAACAAAAAGCTTTTGAAATAATTCAAATAAAACCTGGTAAATTTAGTAAAAGAACCATGCAATTTTTCATGACGTTTTCCTGTGTGGGTATGTATTTAAACTTCTTCAAATTGATTCTTTGATGTTTTGTAGATTGTATTACATTCTTTGAGGTATTTGTATGAGAAAGGTGAATAGCTGGAATTTTTTCTTTCCTTTCTTTAAATGCCCTGTTTGCTATTTCAGATTTAATTGAAAGATAGAGGTTGTCTCCTAGAAGCTTAATGTTATTAAATCAGCAGCAAGATGTCTGACATGGTTTGCCATTGTTCTTAAAAAATAATGAAACAATATAGTGAAGGCAACACCAGTGGTATAGAGGTATATCTGCTTTATAACCTTTAAGATGTGAGTCTTAGTTACACCGTGGCAATCGTCACTTTAGCACTTCAGTCCATTTTGCTGGATGTTGACATTACTAAATTATCTCGTGTTCTAAATGCAAAGTAGCTGATTTTTCCTAAATGCATTTCTTGGCAATAAAGAGATAAATTTGTCTGGTTCCATTTTTAAGAAGGGCTTTGTCCTTTAATGGTCCTTAAACTAATCCTGATAATTCCACCTGAGAGGATGGCAGTTCCAGAAAGCATAGAACAAAATCATGCATTGTATTGCTTGCATGCATTTACAAATATTCTGTAGTCTGCTCCTGTTCTCATAGAAAAGAGATTTCTACAGTTATTTAAGAACAGAGATATAAATAGATGAATGTCATTAAAGAGCAGCCTTCCCACCTTTGAATTTAATGGTAGAGCTTTGGATGAAGTGGAGGACGGTTTGTCCTAGAAGAATGTAAGTTCATTTTCAGCAGAACTAGATCACTTAAATTAGGTGATAGTGATACATTTATAGGTATACATAGTAAGAATTTTTAATACATCTCCAACCCACATTCCGTAGTTCATCTTAATTCTTAGACTGATCTTTTGAAATAAGAGACTGTTAGCAACCTGTTTTATGTGGTGCAGCTATAAGGATCGGTGTTTGGGGATCTACATCCTGCTGCCTTTGCTCCTTTGCATAAGGTAATTTTTTAGGCATGGAATTTCAGTGGCTGTTCTGAGATTAATAAAAGGTGTTTAGGGGAGCCAGAGCAGAACCCAAGTCTGTTGCTCATTCCCAAGGTCTCTCCACACTTGTTTGTTTGCTTTTGAAAAAATCTGTGATCTTATGAGTTGGCTTTTTTTACAAGTTTATGTTTTTACAATTTGTTTTACAAGTATGACTTTGGAGAAAAGCGGATACTGTGTTTAACTAAAAGGGAAGCCGTTAAGAAGAACTCTTAAAGAACCAGACCTGCAAGGTACTAATGCCAGGAGCTGAGGTGGAGGTTCCCACACCATCTGATGCAGCCATGCTTGCCTTGTTCCTCCCACGACCGTAGAGCTGCCACATCCCCCTCCACCACATCATCTGTAGCTGTAGCAAGGATTGTTTTCCCACCCTGTGTGCAGGGAAAGGAGACGGTGTTGCCAGTCTCTTCCTCTGCAGTAACTTGAAGGACCAAGAGAGAGTCTAGTGATGTGCGGTAGAACTGAGAGATCTTTATGGGCCACTGACTTCATGAGGGCCCCTCTGAGCACCACGCGCAACAGTGGGCAATGTCTGCTGCTTGAAACTTGTCACAACTTCTCATTTTTGGGCTTTTTCAGTAAGTATAAGGAATAGGCGGTGCAGTCCAGAACCAGGGGGTTCTCCAGTAGATGGTGCTGCTGTAAACTTTTGCCTAACTACGTACAGCGCATCCCTGGGAGGTGCCAAGGGTAGTTTGTGTCTACACCCGCTGTCTTAGGGCATGGATTTTTATCACAGACTTCCCAAAGAGGCTTTTCCAGCGGGAAGGACTCCTGAAAAAATACCTGCCTTTACTTAACACCTTCATTATAGCTACATATGCCAATTAATAAATAAAGCAATGCAAAAAGTTACTCAGTAATATACCAACTCCATCATTTAAGATCAGAAAAACATCAGTCCTGGTGCCTTCAAAGAAAGACTTTATTTACTGGCCAAAAAAAGGAACTAAATCAATATAAACAAACTATTAATAGATCTGTAGTAGTTTGTATTAGTAAAGAGAAGGGACTACGCATGGTCCTTTTCACTTGGTTATGGTATTGGAAAACTTTGATAGTGGTGTAAAAAAAAAAAAAGTAGAGAGCTTGAAAGGTATCTGTACTTGCAGTCCTTTTGTCTGATTTCTGAAAGGTAATTATTTACAATTCTGTAATTCCAGGCTAAAACAACTAGCTAAGGTTAATAACAGTAGGTCAGACTCTTCCCAAATGATTTTTTCTCTGAAAATTTTAAATTTCCATCTTGGCCACACAAGTAATGAGGAAGGAAAGAGCTCTTAAGGGAGCTAAACGTTGGATTCAGTATCTCAACCTTTCTCTTAAAATCCAGGATAGTCAATGGAGGTGTTCATGGCCTCTTATTCAGGAGGATCCTGTTCCTTCTAGAGGCCTCAGAGAATCCGAGTTGGAAACAGCAAAGTATTTGTCAGTTAGGAGATTAATAGCTAAAGTGTCACCTACATCAGGCTTTCTCAGTTCTTGCAGAAAAAGTTAACGTGGTATGGTACTTTTAAATGCATACATCTAAGGTCCCATCATACCTCACTTTGAACAAACCTCCTATTAGAAACCGAGCTGGACTTTCACATCTCTGCTGAAATGCCATTGCAATGAGGGCAATTAAATAAAAAGCAAAAGCCACAATATTCTTTTCGCCTCTTCCTTCCTGGTTTAAATTTCTGCATTCATTCTTTTGGGAGTGGAAGACTTTTTATGGAATGGCACTGAGACCTGGGAGCAGAGACCTGCCCACGTGGAATAACACACAGAGACAGGCAGAGCCAGTGCTCCGAAGAGAGACTTGTGTGTATGTGTTTATCTTCCTGGTTATCTTTGATGGGAGCAGGGCTATAGTATAAAGTAGTTAACAACGTATTTTACAACTAAATTAAAATGGTTTAAGTCCATGATGCTGCCAAAAGAAGGGTCTGGGCTTTCTCCTCATTCTCAGACTCATGGTCTTGGTCTGTCTAGCACTGGCAGTGGTGCTGGAGTAAGTAATTATGTAATTAATCAGATCAATAAGCTGACACCACTGAAAGCACGCTCGTCTGAGAAAGGAAAAGGAAAGTTTAGTTTCTTGTTTGGACTGCTGAAGCTGAAACAGAAGCAGCACTGGAGGCGTACACTTAGATGGAAAGAAGGTCAGGACCGCCCCTTTCAGAGCTAACATAGTCTTAGGAATGCTTCAACTGGCAGCCATGCCTTACCCATTGGCACCTAAATATTAAGTAAAATTTACTGGCTAACTCAAAAATGGAGTCCCCCAAACCTTTAACTTCCTAGCTATGTAGACCTCAAGATGTCCAAGCCTTTAAATGCTTCTGTTCCTTACCTGTGTTTGCTAACTCTTTGGTCTCAGTATTGGTTTTGACAAGACCAAGTGAAGAGCTGCAAGCATAACTCAAACCTGATCCCCCCCAAGTTGGAGCTGTAGCTGGGGAAGGATGGAAGAACAGCAGAAGGAGGGGAGTGATCTGAACACGAAAAAGTCTTGCAAATGGCTGTGATCAAAGTACTTGTACAAGCAGATGTGACGTGTTGCATAGAGACGTATGTTCTATTTCCTCCTTTGAATAGTGAAATTCAAATTAATCTCTCAAGTGAATTATTTGATTTATAGGTGGATGGGGAAGGAGCATTACTAACTTTTTCCTGTTCAAGATTCATTAGTCCAGTGAACACTAGCAGGAACAGGAGCCCACAATCCAGTACATAGAGCACTCAGTTTGAAAGCGAAAGGGCTGAATGGGATCTGTCTCAAACACAATGACTGTTTGGCTTGACATATAGGGGAGAGGTGCTCTAAAGGCAGTCTAAAACCTATTATATATTGAGTTGCAGCATCTCTAGGAAGTTATAAAATACTATTAGTCCTAAAATCAGACCTTAATGTAATTTATTGAGGGATCACAACTTATGTTACTTGTCATAATATTTGTGATACAGAACTTTTTATGACCCTCTGTGGTGGTATCATCTGACTAAGAATATAGCACGCCTTTGGACAAAATGCATGCTGCAGGCTAACTTTCTGTAGCTGAATTAGCCACCTACCAGGACAGTATACAGCTGGAAATCTCAAGTTGCAGGCAATCCCATCTGAGAAGTGTGTGCAGATGGTTTTGGTTGATTCTGCTGAAAGATTATTTGGTTCAATCTGAACAGTGACTTTTTAAAGACCATATGGGTTTTGGAAGCATTGCTTGAGAGACTGAGGTTAGAGGATGGGTTGGTTCTATTTATGTGGGGTAAAGATAGGGGAGGTTTCAGAAGGAATGGCAGTATATGCATAATGATGTTGATTTTAGTACAAAGTGACCTCCGCATCTACTTCTGGAAGATAACAAATAATGGGACTCTCTTTCCCACAATTGTGGTTAAATAACTGCACTGTGACTGCATTTCTGGTGTCAAAATTAACTAAATATATTTTGCTTTGCTTGTATCACAAGTGGCATGTGAGCAAGTCACTAATAGTAACAGAGCTGTTGTGTAATCAAAGCTAATCCTTACTCATGGTAAGAATCAGAGTCAAAAGCCTATAATCCTACTGTAGGCTACGTTCCTCTGTAGGTTTCCTTTTAAGATCTCTTGCTTTTTGCTGCTTGTGAAGTGTTTCTGTATTTTTAGATTAAAATGCTTGACCTAAAATTTGGGTGGGGTTTTTTGTTTGGGTTTTGCTCAGGTTTTTTTAGTTTTTTTTCCCCATGGGGAATATGTTCTTTGAGTTTGCCTCAGTGCCCTCTTCAGTGCATAGCAGCCTGCCTTTAGGTCTTCAAAGACAACCACAGTACTGGCAGTGCCTTGCTCTATTTGCTGCATTGCTCACGTTCCAGATTTTTAGATTCCTGCTTTATTTCTGAGACTCTCAGCTTTTATTTAATAAAGCAAGAGGAAATAGTGTCTTTGTGGCTGTGGAGAAAGGTCTACCATAAAGGCCTAAAAAAGAGAGAAAAATAAAAGACCTTTATATTCAGTCCTGTGTTCTTGCAAACCCAATTCAGAAGTTTCAAATACTTCCAGCTTAACATCTTAACATTTGGTTTACAATGGATTGTGGTTGAAAGGAACATCGCGCACATGCACACGTAGGTGTTTGCAAAGGCTTTTCCTCTGTTGCTATTGTTGAACAAGTGCATCGAAGTCCTCTGCACTAAACTGTTCATTGGTTAGTGATTCTGATAGCAGTTGCTGCAGATTAATTATAACTCTGGTGCCTGTATATGCTGATCTCCTGATGTACTGAGTTTATCAAATCAGTAATTAATAAGTAACAGCTGTTCTGCAGCCTCTTGCACGAGTTATTTTTTTGAAATAACTTCCATCAGTTGTGATCGCAATTTTCATGTATGGCTTCAGTGCCTATACTGGAATGGACTGTAGATCCATCCAGTTTGCTAACCAGTCCCTCCCAGCAGCTAATAGCTGAAATTGGAGAAAACAGACTGCGAGCAAACCACAGCGCTCAGACTATTCACCAGCTCTGTGCATGGCTGTGTGGGAAAATTCTTCTCCAAGACCTGTCAGGGATCATCTTACAGCCTGGAGCATGAGAGTGAATATTACTTATTATTTTCATTTGAAAGGACACAAGCTCTATAAAAGGTAGAGGAGTCCCCCATCCTCCCTTGCTTGTGTGCCTGACCTGTCAGAGGAGCCTTCTGCAAAGGCAGTCTGCCTCTTTGCCTAATAAAATGCCAGGAAACAGTGGAGAGTGGCACAGCAGGTCAGCCCAGGTGGTTCTCATTGCTCTCTACCAGGAGCAGATGACTACTGTATCAGAGGTGGTGGTACTATAAAGGAGAATTAGCCAGAAAAAAGTGTTGCCTAAACTAAAATGGAACATCTTCTCTGCAGTTTTTCTTCTTCCTTTTTCCATCCGTGCATCACTGATTGACTGATCCAGGTGAGAAAGGTCACATTAGAGCCGAAGCGGTAGGTTACTTCTGTGCATCTGTGTATGTGATATGATTAGATCCCATCTCCCCTGGCCCTGGAGGCAGCTCTTGGAGTTTATGCTGCAGAGCCTCTGCCCTCTGTTCTGCCCTGCTCTCTGCCCAGCGCTCCTCCAAGCTGGGATGCAGATCCCTGGACAGAACCCTTTGTGTGGTGGTCACGGTTCCTGCCTCTGGACTGCCTTTACTGTCACCACTGATATGTTTGGGCTTGGCTTAACTTCTTCTGTGGGAAGGAAGAGACCAGCAGTGCAACTTGGCATAGCGGGTTACAGGTAGGGTCAGCCCCATTGCGCTGGAAGTTCTCAGGTGAAATCTGAACAAGGACAGATGGGACCATGGCTCTAGGCAACATTTAAGCCCTAGATCAGCCCTTCTGAAATCACCAGAAGTCAATGTATTGCTTTTTTCTTGTCTTTTCTGCTTTCTGTTTTTCCCATAAGCTACTTAGAGTTGCTCATTTTGGGGTATTCTTCCTTTCTGAAACTTCATATAATTCCTGAAAATATAATCTTGGGTATTGAAAGACAGTAAAAGGAATCACAAATCCCTTCCTAGCCAAAGAATATCCAGCATGTGAAACAAAGATGCTTTAAAATCTTTTTTTCTGCCTAAAAAAAAATGCTTAAAACTGTGGGGGAGACTACAGTGTTATCAATGATGAACTTAATGAGGAGGTTTGTAGGTGGACATGCATTGGTGATTAATTTGATCAGAAAACAAGATTTGTGACCAGTCTGCGATGTATTCATACTGCTTTACACTGTATTGAAATAATTTAATTTAGTTTTGAAGTTATATAATTCTGGTGGAACTGAGATCAATATCTGTTTCAAATTTGTTGCGTTTTTTCCTGTTGTTTTAGGCAGAGAAGAAGAATAGAAAAAACTTTATTCATGAAGTTTTGAACTTGTTAGAGCTACAGGTACCAAACTCTCAGATACAGTGTTATACCCATTCTTTTACCTGCATCAATCAACACTTCATTATCACTTGTCTTATAATCTGGAAACTTAATTACTGCCGTTCATTACTATCACGGAGCAACTATTTCCCAACGCTTATCCTTCCCTAACACAATGCATGTGCTAAACTCCACGCTTAATGTAAAAATTAAGTAGGAAAATTTCCAGGGAGTTTCAGACAGGTATTTTTGGATTTGTCTGTTCATTAGAGGTATTCAGTAATACTGTGTATTCTTGTGTGCCAATCTTCTGTTTCCAAAGAAACTACGGTAGTGAAGTATGAAACCAAAACCACTTGATCCACTGTATCTTGAAGTCACAAGGAATTAAAATAAAAAGCCTTATTGTCTAAGAAAGAATGCCCATTGCTTGTCATCAGCAACAATAGATTTTTTTTCCTGCTTTTAGAGTTTGAAAATCTCTGCCAGGACACAACCATGAATGAAGAGTGTTTACACAGACCAAATTCTTTTTTTTTAATTGGTAGGAGTTTTGTCTAACTTGGAATGCAGGACTTCACTTGAAGCTTTATTTTAATTAATTTTAAATGTAGAGGGGCTCTACAGCTGAGAGGTACACAAAGCATTGGAATAGATCTTACAGAGGGGTTGTGGTGTCTCCATTTGTGGAAGGTGGTTGGCCTCAGAAGTCATTAGATGTCATGATCCACTTTGTGGCTTAGGATGAACCAAATGACCTCCAAATGTCCCTCAAAATTCTGTTATTTTGTAATTAAGCAGTAACTTGCCAAACTTTGCTCTCATACATACCTTGTGTAAAGCCAGGCTCATATCACTCCAGTAAGATTAGGATTTATACCAGGTTGTTTCAGAAGCAAATTAGGAAGCCCTGGAAAAATCCAATGGCAGTTGTCTCTTCTGGCACCACATTTGGTTTTTTGACCCCACAGTCCTAAAAGACAATTTTATTTTTTATTTTTTTTAAAAAAAGACGTGGAACTATGAATATAAAGTCATTAGAGGAAAGACAAGGTGGATGAGTATAACAAACGGCAAAACATTCAACAGGGAGGAAATGTCAGCATATATTATACATACGAGACAAGTAGCTTTTTAAAATAACAGTTTATTTTGCTAAAATTTGTTTGCAAACATGTAAGCTAAAGGATCAGAAAGTGTGAGAATGCACTTAATCTCGTTTACTGTCTTATAATAAAGGTTAAATTGGTAAATATTATTGTGAATTTCAACCAGTTCAATTCATTGTCTCTTCTTTCATGTACATATATTTTCTAAACTGTAGCAAACTAACACTTGTGATTCTGAACAACCTCCTCAACGTGAATAGATTAATTTTTTAAAAATATATTAAACTGAGTTGTATACAACACATCTTTTTGCAAACAGAGGTGCTTTGGATAGCAATAAACATCCTCTTCCTGCTATCAAGTGTTTGGCCCTGTGATCTGTCTTCAACTGGTAGCTGTCTTACTTTTGCGTAGATGCCGATAGGAATTGGTATTTACTAACCCTGCAGACAAGGTGAAACGCTGAGATCTAGTAGAAAATGACAAAAGCTCCGCTGGAGACTTTGTGGCATTTTGCGCATGTTTTATGGTGCAGAATGGTGTTTTACTCTATTCCAGCTTTCAAGAACTTGACTGAAGGGTAATTCTGTATTTAAACTAAGTAGACATTTTAAACTGGCTAGACCACTTTATATGTCAACATTTGTGCCTCCTGTCAAATGGCTAAATCTTGCCCTCCAATATATTTGCAATTTCCTTTTAACTGTCATGTGTTTGCAGAAAATAGATGGCCCATATGCTACTTCCAGCAAATCTGTTACTTCATTTGAGCCAGAAAGGGTCATTAGATCTAGTTTAGTCTTGCATGTAACATAGCCAGGTGAAATCCTGGAGTATATCTTATTTTTGAGTATAATAATTTTTCATTGAGGAGGAAGAATCTGAGTTCAGTTTATTAAAAAAGTCTTCGCTCTCATGTAGGAGGAGAATGTAGTCAGAGATAATCTTTATTTCCCAGTCTCTTGATATTACCAAAAAGCAGCTATTTTGACAGCTGGCTTTCAAGTAGGATGGAAGAACCGGGGGTTTTCCTCATGAAATTTCATTTTTAACTTTTAAGTAATTGGAAAATATGAATGAAAAAAAATTGGAGGAGGTCCTCTGTTTGTGATCACTGCAGATAAACTTTAAATAAATTACAGATGGCTTTTCTATTAATAAAATATTCAAAATGCCTCCATTGACACATATATTTAGCTAGTGTATGACAAAGTGATCAGCAAGTCAAGAAAGCAAACCAAAAATAAGAGATTCTTGTCTCTTTCGAGGATGTGCACAAATTGCAACTGTTGACAGAGAAGCATGGTCATCAGAAACACTGGATTAATCTGCACGTAACACGGACTAGGCTCAAAGCAGGAGAAAAAGTTTCAATAACAGCGACAGGAGCATTGTTGGGCAACATGCAGAAAACCCCTCTGCTGCAGACGTGAATGAGTCATACACAGGCATGCAGAGAACTGTGTGTCCTGGAGAGCAACTGGTGCTCCCTGGGAGAAGGTCTGGGCTAGAGACAGGCTGGACCTGCCTCTAAGCACTTTTCTAATGGCGGTGGGAAGGATACTAAAAAGAAATTTCAAATAAAAAGTTCCCATTTGTTCAGTTGGAGTGACCTTTCCAGAAACTCTTACAAATTTCCAGCTTCTGAGTCTTAGGTTTGAACTATGAATTTTAAAGGATGGGGGGGGGGGGGAAGGTAGCAGAGGAGTGTGGCATTTCTTTTGGTATTTTGTTTCCAGCTCTATCCTTTGATCTCTGCAGCAGTGTAGTTCAGACAATCTGTAGAAATATTGCTAAACCGAGTTACTTTGTTATATTTTACTTCAGCCATTTGTCAGCATATGCCATAAAAATTTTAGTTTTCTCTCTTGATCTTTATCAGAGATTGCTGTTTCGCTTTGATGTCTCCCTCCTTATTTGACATTTGGGTCTGGTTTCCCATTTAATTATCTAACTCTCTATTGCTATTTTAGTTTAAAAGTTCACTGCAATATTTTACTACTCCTGTTTCTCAGCCCGTTCCTTTGTGCTCCAGCTGAGGCGCAAGAGAATGATGCGGGTAGTCACCACGTCAGGGAGCTCAGTGCCTGAGCCCTCCTGTGAGCAGAGGGGAGCACAGACCTGTCGGTCAGCGAGCGGGGGCTGCGAATGCGAGCTCAAATGCTCAGTCTCCTAAATCAAAATTTCTAGGGGCCATTCTTTTAATTAAATGGTAAACGTAGACCATTTCGCAGAGGTTTGAAAAGCTGAAATGTAAACAGCAGTGCCATCAAAATAGCTGTAAAATATGTCATTTAATACAGTCACAGTTCCTACAACCCACCCTATAAAAATACCATCCTCGCTGGTTAGCTGTGTCAGAAAACAGCTCACACTGTTTTCCTCACATTTTGTAGCCTAGCGAAGAAGGAAAATTGCCCTCAAGAGAGACAAGCTGGAGCAGGGAGGACATTTTACCTTCCCTCCAAATTTCTAGGAGTGGACTGAACAGGTGAGGAGCTGACAGTGTGACGGTTCAGCAGACGTCAGGTGTCCGTTGCACGCCCTTCTTCCAGAAAGATGACTCATAATAGCTGCAAGCTCTTCAGGACAGCTGGTTCTTGGGGCTGTCTGCAAGCTGTAGGCCATCGAACTAAGCGGGGGTGACTGAAGAATGAATGATGACTTGATCTGGTCAGTTTATTGCTGCATAGTGTAGCCATAGTGTGAATGTGATGTATGGACTGTCTATCTTCTGGCATGGCCAGAGAAGTGCATCTAAGCCAGTGAGGTATCTGTGCCACATCAGTGACACTGTGAAGTCCTGGTAAGCTCCTACAGGGTCACCAAGTAGAACAGAGAAAAACTATCTTCATGCAGGACATGACAAGTCAGAGGAAGAGAAGGCTGGGTGCTATTTCTTGCTGTGGGGTACGGCCAGGATGGAAGAAGTTCTGTGTGGGTGCTCTGAGATAAAAGATGAAAATATTTCCGTTGGTTATTATGAAGAGCAGAGCTGGGCCTGTGTACAGCTACGGGCTAAATCCTGGCATATGGCCTGAGGGTCTTTAGTGGAGGGTGCGGAGCTTTGTCTGGCAGCGTGTCCACTGGAAGCCTGCAGCGGAGCCGCTCCGCAGACTGAACATACTGTGCTTGTGGCTGGGTGACCTCCTCCCCCACCCCAAACCTGGTAACCAGGCTAAAACGGCGAAGGGAAATATTAGGTTTGATCAAACCATTTGGGTCTGGGGGGGCTTTGTACCCTGCTTTTCAAATAAAGTCTTTGAAAGCAGAGGAGAAACTAGGGAAGTGATGGTCCCGACCTGCTTATGTTCAAGGGTCAGAGTGCTTGTCTAGAATGAAGCAGACTGAGGTTCAGCCTCCTCTTTTGCATGAGAATGGAGTCTGCATTTCCCCTCGTTAAGGAAAAAAACCCAGCTACCGAGGTATTTGGAGATGTATTCAGATATGTGGACATATTTTCATGTATTTGCCGTGCGTCTTTTCTGCTAAGCCAGTTCTTTGTAGGAAGTATTCAAATACTGATGGAGCAGAAGAGAAAGACACTGAGAGTGACTCCCTGGCGTAACATGTCAAGCTAAAAAGTGTCTTCTGCTCTTTGCACTGCAATAGCTTATTGTTGTCTGCCAGATAAGGCACTTCCCACGAGATGGTGCTTGGAAATACGCTCCTTTGGAGACAGGCAAAATACTCTCTTGCCTCTGGATTTCCTGGACACGTCCAAGGCTGGAAACCCCCGTGTACCACATCTGAACAGGGTTGTGAGTCAGTTTGGTGCCTGGGTGGGATGAGGCTCTGCATTTGTCTGCCTCGCCCCAATTTGCCTTGTCTCCCAGTGTGAACAGGGACTTTAACAGCGAAACAAAGAAAACGTTTGAAACTCAAGCTAAATGTTTGGTAAAACAATATAAGTAAAATAAATAATTATATGGTCCTATCTGTAATTGTGAGAGAGCTGTTCCCTATCTCATCCCTCGTTCTCATCTGGATTGTGTTTTTTAGGGTATTTCGGATGAGTAGATCTCTTTGGGTAGCACAAGTACTTTGATCCCAAGCTGCTGGGTGTGAAGGAGTGTCCTCTTGTCTTCCTACCAAGTTTTATTCTAGCTGAAGTTGTTCAAGAATTCTTGGGCAGTTTCTAGGTTATTCTTCATTCAGTGTTCAGGGGTTTGGGAACAGAGTTGACTGTTAATTAGGAAGAAGTCATGATTTAGGAAACATCTTTCTAAATTACAGGGAAGAGTTTGAATACTGGGAGGGATGGTTTTCAGTAATGTTTTCCTTTTCAGTAACATTTTATTTTCCTTGGTGTAGGTCTGTTCAACTTTCAGCATGTATAAAATGCCTCTTATCTAATGGGCAGTGACAATAATACACCAGTGACACTGGAAAACACCGTTTTCATTTAGCATCTCAAAATGCAGGGAATTTCAGTTACGGCAGTCTCAAACTATTGAGCTGTCTGTTTTCCCACTTCAGGCCAAATTTAATCTCATCACTCCCAATACACCAATAAGCCTTTTCCTTCTCTTGCACACAAATCCTTAGGAAGTGGATTTTTGCATGAGGACCTGCAGGGGAGCAGGAGAAGGGACTTGGGATGTGTGGGTAGCTGGTCCATCCCCACTGACCAACAGGGGAGCGCTGCGGTGTGGGAGCCCCATGGGGGACCCGTGCAGTGCCAACAGGCAGGTCCCTGGCTCCGCATTTTGGCAGGTTTTTTTGCTTGCTCTAACGACAGTCTTTGCATCCTTTGCACAGAAAGGATAGTTCAGCTTCAGGTGACTGCAGAGTTGTATTTACTTGCCTGGCATCTTGTGTGTCCCCGTGGAGGAGGGAGTTTGTATTTGATTTGTAGCCATGCATTGCTTTAAAAAGACCACTAATATCTTTCTAAGTTTCCTTTCAAAGTTATCACAGGGGGAAAAAGAGAGCTAAGGCATTAAAGACTTCACACGCTCAAAAGGACCACAGCAGAAAAACAAAGAAACTTAATCTGGGATACACAAAGAAGAAGTGGGGGGAGCATGATGTAGCTATAATGAGAAACAGCAAGATTGACATGAAAAAGATGGGACAGGCAGCAGAGTATAAATAGTAGCTGCAGTTTATTTGTAACTTTCATTTTTAGGTGGGCATGATTGACACTTGGATGGGCTGGATGAAGGTAACCTCCCTGATCTTTAACTTGCAGGTCACATGGAGAAAACTTTGAGAAAATACTCCAACATGTAGATGTCAAATTGAGTGACAGCCGCGTGTGAGGTGAATTGCATTTACTGGCTTTTTTACATGCATCACTTCACAGAAATGATGGCTGCCATTTGAACAAAAAGACATCCTTCCCGACCGGGGTCAACAAACTGACAGTGCCCACCCATTAATAGAAAACACTGTCATTTGAAATAAAATGCTATGGAGAAAACTTCAAGAATCTATTAGCCAACACAGAGGATAGTATCAGTTTATGCACATGAATTACTGTATACCATTCCAGTGTTAATGTACAGCGCAGTGTGTGGTACAATTTTCATCTGTAACAATATATATAGAATGCCATATGGCTGACAGCATGTACTACACATGTCAGGCTCTTCTGTTTTCTAGCTCTGTACATCTTATTTGCTTCTGTCTAATTATCTTGTTCTGTTGAGGGGAGGAGAGAAAATAATAAAAGCCAATGAGATTTCAAAAATCAAGGGCAACAAATAGTGCCAGTTACTTAATTCCAGTGGTAATGTGTTTCTGCAATATTTCTTAAAAGATGCAATTGGACATCCATTGCTCGAGGTGGAATGTGCTGCTGTAATGAAGGCTCTATCTGTGGCATGTAAAAAAAAAAAAGAAGAAGCAGCAGATGAGAAAGAACAGCCCTGCTTTATGTTGTCCACTTGTATTGTTTAATTCTAGGCATAATTTTCCCAGCTGCTGGAAAGTGCCATATTGCTTCCTATTCTTAACCCTCTGTCTAAAAGTAGTGTCTGGAATATTTTTTTTTTCCCAGCAGAAACAAAATAGTGGTGAAAAGAATTGCTATAAAATTGGGCCCCTGGATCTGAAATAGTCTAAGGAGCTCCTCAGAAGTTTAAGCCCTGGATTTTAATTTTTTTCTGAGGGATTTTATATTGTTTAAAGGTCAAAGCCCCAAGATTTGTCTTCAGAGATTTAGTCCTGGCTCATCTGTCAGTCACTCTCACCCTCGTAAAGGCCAGAGGCGATTGCAATGCTCTCCACTTGCCGCACTCCCCTCTTGTTGAACACTTGCTCCACTGAGAAATATCTTGTCCTAGACTGGAAGGAAGTAGCTCCCATCTCTTCTGTAATAGGAACCATAGGTAAAGAAGAAAAAAATGGGGCCACCACCTACTTGCAAAGACCCTGAACGGGGCAGAACTGCTCCTTCTGCTCTGTTCCTGCTGCAGTGGTTGCAGTGATGGAGTCGAGGACTGTTAGGGAGATCGCAGGGTGGCTGCAGAGCTGCTTAGAGGGGATGGGATGTGCTGGTGCCTGGGAGTCTCCTTGGGGTTTCACCCATTTACAAAGCATGTGTGTGTATTTGCCTTCAAGTGCCAGGCTTCAAAAATCGACTAGATTTTGTATATAGATTCTGGGTAAATTCTTGTGATAGCCCTTGAAGAAAGGTGGGTATTACTTAGTTGGGATTGAAACAAGCTTGTATTTCATGTGTGAGGGGTGACTTGTCAAGTCCTGAGTATTTCTAGGTGGTGCTGCCCAAACAGTGCATGGAAGGGACGGGAGGTTGAGGATGTGTGGCTGCTACAGCCTTCAGGCTTTGTGTTCTTGCAGGGCTGTGAAGTAAATCCCTTAACTCCGTAGTTGGAAATAATTGGTTGGTCCGCCATGAGCTTAAAATAGTAACTTTTTTGGATCATTAACTTTTACTAGCTGCTGCTTTTGAAATGAAGCTCAATGCCATGCTGAAAAGTCAATATAGTTAGAAATGAATTATAAAATTGGTCAGGAAAAGCAAACGACACAAACAACTGGCTTGGTGCGCTGATAGGCTGACAGATGCTAAATAGTACTAGTTAACATCAGTCTGTGAACGTAATTCGTTTGTGAGTTAGGGGCATAAAGTGAACTCCATTTTTAATCTGCACAGCATGGTCTTCCAAGCAGGAAAAAAGGACTTAATCCATGAATGTAGAGTTCAGAGCTGCCTTGATGTGGTACCTACCGTCTACAAGATTGGGATGTTCCAAAAGGGGGCATTCTTTGATCAGTAAGGCAGTTTTTCCTTAATGTTTTCAACGGCAAAACTGTTCTTATAGTAGAAATCTCATTGAAAATTCAGGAAGCAGCCAAAGTAATTGAAAATTCAGGAAGCAGCAAAGCACTCTGCTCTGTTGTGTGAGGATCCCTTGCCATATTTTCTCTTAAACCTAATTAAACATGACTATCCATTTAGGAAAAGAAACCCTAGTATCATTTTCCAAAAGTTTTCTTAATTCAATATATTATCACTTTATACCATGACATTTTCCTCAGCAATAGGGCCATTTCTGCTGAACTTGTAGCCTGATTGCAGCTGGAGTTTCCTACTCCCAGAAATGTGTGTTCTTCCTGAGTTGTCGTGATCTTTGTATCAATTCCAAGTACATGATATTTCATTAACACACATTTCTTCTCGTTCATATTTTTGTTGATTGTGTCAGATTCCTTCTGCACAAATTCTATGGTAATTATGAGGAAGAAGCATGTTCCATGCTCCTATTTTGGTGTGAAACCTGTTCCAGCAAATGGCATATAATTCCTCTCTCCCAACTTTAAAGTGGAGATTTAATTTTCACACCAGAGGTGTCTGAAATTCCAAAATAGGGGCATAGTGCAGCAAGACAGAAATAGAAAACTCAGAACATAAAAAATACGAATATTTAATACAACGAACACCAAAAAATCTAAACTTAAAAACCCCCATTCTGAATAGTGTTTGGTTTCCCCAGTAAACATGTCTTCAGTGGGATCTGAGGCTATCTTGAAGCTGGCCCCTGTCTCAGTGATGGAGATGCCATGGCAGAATTTTCTCTACATCACGCTCGCTGCAAATACTCTGGTGTCTGGTAGAGGTGAGGCACAGAAAGAAACATTTCTTATGGATGGAAGGAGTCTTAGTCCTAGTTTTTATATTCCAAAAAAAGTAGGTGTTGCAAAGTTGAGAAAGAGATTACAACAGCATTGAAATACTTCGGGAGAGAAAAGAGCCTGGGGCAGAAAATTAAGAACAGGGTGGCCCTGGAGCCACAAAAAGGAGAAATGAGCTGTGCTCTCCCATGTGTGTGCTCACTCCAGGATACATACAAGGTTCCTTTTGCTTTATGTTTCTATTTTTCTCCCTAAAAAATATATAATTCAGAAAAATCAAAATACCAATACATGATTGAGTCTTACTGAATTTACAGCACCTTACTGAATGAGCACATTGGGGGTTTTATATATACGTACATATATATAAATACTTCTACAAATGTTGTATGCGTTAAATTCAGCTCTTTCAACCATAGTCATGGAGATTTGGTCCTCCCAAAATGGATAGTTGACAAAGATGTGGTATGAATGGAAAAAATAATTAATTTATCCATGGCAAATTGCAGGATCAAGTTCTACTGTGTTTCATTAGTGCAATCCATAGTACTTCAGTTATTTGAGCATCATTTCTCTGGCTTTCTACCAGGGCAACTTAAGCAGTGGAGTATACTGTGCTCTAATGTCTGTCAGACTGATCAGACTGAGGAGTATTTTGGTATTGAATAAATTATTTTTATGACATCTTAAAAATAACACCGAGCTTGGTTCCCCTCTAGGCTCAGGCAAATGAGGCAGTTGCCTGGAGCAGGAGACTGTACGGGAAGTGAAATGGCCACGGCCCTTATCCACTGCCTGCTTTGCTACAGAGAAACCCCTGGACAGCCAGAGCAGCTTCTGCTGCTAAGCAGACCCTCATCCTGGAGGGAAGGCATGGCAGGGATGGCCACCAGGAACAGAGTCTAAGGAGTCCCCTAGACAACATCAGTAAATCTCTCTCTTTTCCATCCCATGGTAAGCAGAGAGCCAGGCAGAGTACCCAGGACCCCTGCTCCCCTTCCTGTACCCCAGCTGTCTGTTACAAATATGCTCTCTGTCTGTTCCGTAGCTAACTTGCTCCTCATAGGCATGGCCCAGCTGCAGCTCTGGCCAGACCCTGTGCTCCTACCTCTAGGGTATGAACATTCAGTGTTGCCTGTGCTGCTGGGAAACCTGTGACATACACCTATGATGGTCAGGGTGCCTACACGATGGCCATAGGTGTCCTTTTGTGACAGTAATATCTCGATACACTGACCTGCAAGAATAATACCTCCAATGCATCTCCTGGAACTTGTGTGTATACTTCCTGTAGCTAAAGCTAAATGTTGCCTGCCTAAATATTCCCTGCTTGTTAGTTGATCATGCTGAGTTTCTCCTAACCTCCAGTCTGTTGCTGTGAAGAGACATTCCAGAGCATCTCCGTTTCTGTCTGAATGACTCTATGCATTGGTGTTTGGTCTAGGGCTGGCTTCTGGGTAATATTAATCATTAATTCTAATGAAGTTAGTGGTTTCGGTCCCATTCCGTGTTGCAGTTTTGTAAAGAACACTTATATTCTTAGGTTGAAAGGTTCAGAATAAATGTGAGGTATAATCTGTAATGGATATGAATAGCTCACTTATTGAAAACACTGTGAGTGATTAGCTTTGGCTGTTTGGTCATTAATTTTGGTCACAGGCACTTAGAAGAAAGCAGAAAGCCTGCAGGGAAATCACATCAGGCCTTTCCATCTGCCCTTTCCACCAGAAAAGACATTCCTGCTTCCTCTGCTTTGTGACAACAGGAGCTATTCCACACGTGGAATGAGTTTCCATATGGATCGATTCTAGTTATATGACCCTATACATTTGTTATTTGTGTATGTGTTTATAAAGCATGTATAGATCTCAGTGACTTCCTCTGCTGCTGCCAAATAACTCAGTACTGACATGAATGGGGAATGGGGAGCCCATGGGACTGCAGCACTGAGGGACTGAGTGGAGACACTTCCATGCTGTCCATATCTCCTGCTTCTTGGGAGAAGCAGCTTCCTACCCCTATAGGCATCGCAGCCTGGTTGAGCTATTTCCCACAAAACCTCTGCAGTTGTGAGCAAGGAGAGGCAATTGCAAAGGGGAGAAATAATTTGTCTCTTTGTAGCAGAATCTGCAAAGCTTGGGAGCCTCAACGAGGGAAGTGTGAGACAGGGCCTGAAAGGAGTCCTGGGGAGGAAACGTTGGGTCCATCCAGTCTGGAGCCTGTGGTCCTTCTCTGGCACCTGATGTGGAACACACAGAAACTGGATCCTGCATCAGCCAGTGCTCCCCGCTCCTGTTTCAGGAGACGCGGTGGGCGCAGCAGGAGCTGGAAAGCATGCTGCTATTGCTGCGGCAGCTGCCCGTTTGTAGGTTGCACACCTCCGCCTTTTGCTACATCTCTGCAACACTGTGCCCCTCAAAGCCAGTTCATTTCCGGGGAACAAAGCTGTTGCCGCAGGCCAGCTGTGCCTGACCTCACCTGTGCAAAAGTCTCCCTACTTCTCCCCAGCCAAGCTCCAAGGCGAGCAGCATGCTTTGTGCTGATGCCTCTGTCTGCACTGTCTCCTCTTGGCTTTGGTTGCTTGGGAAAATTCAATTATTTCAATTTCAGTCCTTCAAGGATATGTGTCTATTCTGGGACAGGAGGTGTATTTGTACTCCCGGTTCTCTTTACCCAAATACCACTGTGTTTCTATTCTTTCTGTTAACTTTTAATCTGCTGTTGGAACTGCCTGCTCTATGGTAATATTTCCGCCCTTGTGTATCTGGTTACTCAGTGGGAAAGACAGTTCCCAGAACAACTGCTGCAATAAATGCTTTTTGGCACCCAGATGTGTATTCTTTCGTTTCTCATGCTGTGCATGTGCTGTCTCTCACATCCATGCATCAACAAGTGTGGACAGGTATAGAGGCATATGGTGGTGTTATTTCATTGCTGACACTGAAGAGGGGCTTTCTCATAAGGAAGAAACCAACTCAGCTACACCTGCGTTGTTACAAAGGACACCTCTTTAAAGTCAGCGGCGATTCTGTTCTTTGCTTCAGTATTGACTAGCTTGCAAGTGGGCAATTTGCTCTCCATTTCAGCCACAGATCCGCTGAAAGCATCCCGCCGAGAGATTGTGTGTATGAACTGTGCTGTTTGTTAAGCAAATGTTTCCAAGACAGGTACCCAGGGATAGGAAGCCAATCTTGACGTGACAAACCCAAGCTTACATAAATGTGCTGTCATTAATCCTGTTCTGTGTTGGATTGCTCTTCCAGAATGACCCTGGGTTACAGAAAGTGAACACAGGAGTTCTGTGGTTCTTGGTGGTGCTTTATGCCTCGTGCCTAAAACTGCAGAAAAAAATTAATCTGTTTTATTCCAGCAAAATTAAATTTAGATACACAATTAAGAAAAATGCCTCCCATGGGATTTCCTGCAGCCCCGATAGCTGGGTTTATTTTCTGCTGCTATTCTTTAAATGTGGTATGCTGAAATTGTACAAAGGATCTGCAGACTCACAAGCTATAATGGGGGACTTTTAGCTCTTTGAATTACTTTATTATCCTTCCTCTATCTGTACCATATGCTAAATAATACTGTTAAATTTGGCTTTGATTTTTATTATTTTACAGTCTTGTAACATTCATAATCTTGGCTAATCCTGAGAGTGTTTGTTTGGGAGCCTTATTCATTATTTAGGCAAAAATATTAAAAAATGTCACTCCTCTGTCAGTTCTGGGGTGTTGCTTTTTTGTGAGTTTCATTTGGGTTTTCTGGACTTGTTTTATGCAGCAGTGCAGAGCATCACACTTTCACCACGGAGAGCAGAAACTTCAGAGGAGTGTGCCTGGCTTGGAAAGTGGAGGAGCCCTCTGCTCTGCACAGACTGCCAGGTGCACAGTGGGTCTTTTCTGTAGGAGACATGAAGTGACCATTTGTGATTTCTGGATGCTGGGCCACACTTTAATGAAAAATAAAAAAAATATATCTTTAGTCTGGCTGCACTGTGCCCTAAGAAACTAGGTTTGCTGTTTCTCAATTCCCCAGCAATGTCTGTAGGACACAGCGTTCAGCAAAACCTCCGGCCTAAACTCTTGTATTCCAGTTGTGAACTCCTGAAAAACTACCTTGTTTTATCCCTGAACTACTTTTCAGTCTTGAGTAAACCCTGTTTCAGTAAGGAAACAAATAGTTTTTCCAGTGTTTATTTTATTCATGTGTTTCCTGGTGGTGCCTAGGGGCTGACTGTTGTACAAAGAGCAGCAGATGTAAGTAGACAAGACATGCGGGAGGGTGGAGGGAAGGGTATGACACGTGAGCAGGGCAAATGGTGAGGTGGCAGCGAAGGGCATGCCAGCTCCGTGGCTGCCGGTGTGATTTGTGAGTGAAGAGTGGGGCTGAGCTGCCAGAGAAGTGTGGGGAGAGAGCAGAGGACAAGTGAGAGAAGCAGGAGTGAGCTGAGCCTGAGAGCAGGAAGAGATTTAAAGTGAATTGTAGAAAGCAGTAAGAGCCCTTACTCCTGCCTCAGAGTGGTGTGGCGAGGAGCAACTGGCGCTATGAAGCTCTGGGAGCCATCCGTGGAGGAGTGAGCCTGGTTAGGTGCCAGCCGTGCAAGCAGCGCTAACCCTCACGCTCACCAGAGCACCTGATTGCTTTTGCCAACACAGCTCTGCCCCTGCAGCCCCTGGTCTCAGCTCTTGGCCAAGGAGATCACAATGTACTTTTCCTCCCCTGCGAAGTGCCTCCTGCAGTACGTAGCCCTGTGCAGCTGTGGCTGTGAAATGCTGCCATGCATACCCAATCCTATAGATTAATAAACCTAAATAACAGAAGTCTGCTATAAGGACGGCAGCTTGCCTAACCAAGCAGCCAGCTTGGTGAACCAAACTGCATTTGCTTCCCATCACGAGCTCAAAGTGTGGCAGTAACCCTGGACATGAAATTCGTAGACTTTCACACAGCACACATACTTGTAGAAAAAGGACTTATACTACAAAACTTGTTGTACGTAGCCAAGCCTTCCCATGCCGGTGATGAATATTTATGCCATGAATGTAGAGTGGAAGGTGGCGTCTTCCTTGATGAATTGGGGGCTAGATGCTATAACTACATTATTTAGACCGCTTTATTGTAAAGGGTTACAGCTTTTATTGCCTGTTGCAAAGCAGATAGATACAGTAGATCTTCCCAAAGATCAAAGTGTGTCTCTAGGGCAGCCAGTAAATTAGCGGAGATTATAAATGAGTGCATAGTCATTGATGTCTTGAGAGCTCGGCTCAAGAGATCAGAGAGTATTCTTTCCCCCTTTCTGTTCATAAGTCTTTTTCTAGAATAGATTACTTTTTTTACACTTAAAAGCAATATTCATGGACTTCATAAGAACAAGTGTTTCAGTAGGACATGCTCTGATCACATCACTCCCTGTTGTATATGGTCTTATTACGGACTGATGCTTCCCTGTAATACAGAGTCATAGAGACTGATGTCAGTGATGTGTGCTTGGGGAATTGTATCGCTTAACTAATTTCATCATATTTTATAGCAAGTATAGCCTCCGTAGGAACTTTTTCAGCAGAATGGGAGCTCTTTGAAGCTCTGTTATGAGGTGCAATGAGTGTATGAAGCCAAATAAAAGCAAATTAGAGAGCACCGCTATTCTGAAAGAGGAGATTATAGCTATGGTGGGGAAAAGTAAATATGAAACAAATCACACTATGCCAAAAATTGCACATAAAACCCCCAAGAATAAACATCCATTTCATGAAGGGATTTGAAGTTAACTTTTAATATCCAAGCTGGGAGAGAAGTCAGAATTGTGTCTTTGTGCAGAAGATGGAACAGAGCTCTCATTTACTGTAACAAATTTGGAGTCTGTATATTGTAAGAACAACCTCAATCTGAAACTTTAAAACCTTTTCTTTTAAAATTTCTGTATATCCCATGAAATAGAAAGAAAGAAAAAAATATTCCTAAACCAGAGTTTTCTGGACCACTCAGCTTTAGAGAAATGCTTCGTGTGGAAATTACCACTGCGGAAATAACTGGGAAGGATTATGCTATCAAGTTTTAAGACAGTTATCTGGTGGTGCCAGTGGAGATAACAGTGTTAGGTTTTCAGGGGTGGCTTTAATTCATTCGTCCTCATCCCTATCACAGGAAGTTTCTGCTGCCATCCCAGGGGACACTCTGATCTGGTTGGTCTGAGAAGTTTAACCCATCTGAGAGGTTCTTAGAGAAGGAAAGACTCATAATGCAATATGAAATACAATGAGCAGATCAGTTGATAGCGGTTTTCTACCTGTCTGCCTCTGTAGTGTGCTGAATGTCTCGGACAACGTGGAGTATCAAGAAGGATTACAGAGCCCTGGGAGTGCCAGTCAGGGACTGTGGAGCGCAGGTAGTTTTTTCATCAGTCCTCTCAGTCAAAGGGAAGGGGTTTGAAAGGGCCAGTTGAATCTGGTGAATCAACAAATGGTTACTGGAGCCACAGCTAAGGGTTTGGCTGCTTAGACCATGGGACCTACTTTGAGAAACCTGGTCTACTGGGAGCTGATGGGGTCCATCTGTCAAAGAAGGGGAAGAACATCTTTGGTCAGAGGTTTGCCAAGATGGAGAAGAGGTCTTTAAAGTAAAGTTGCCAGGAAAGTGGACCCTCAGTCCATCCCACTCCTACCAGTTTGATGCCAGTGCCAGCAAGAGATGCCCAGAGCCTGGAGAGGGATCGCGGGGCAGCAGGAGAGCACCTGAAGAGCAGCACAAAGGAATTCCAGCCACCCCAGCCAGTAAGTCAGCTTCAGGGGGACCCCACGCAAATGCAAATGCACATAGCGTGGGGAATAAACAAGAGGAGCTAGAGACATGTGTGCGCCTGCAGGGCTACAATCTGACTGGCATCACGGAGAGGTGGTGGGATGGCTCCTTTGACTGGAGTGTTGGGATGGAAGGATACAGGCTCTTCAGGAAGGACAGTCAGGGCAGAGCAGGAGGGGGTGTCACCCTCTATGTCAACGACCAGCTGGAGTGCACGGAGCTTCTTGCCGAGAACAGGTTGTAGGTGTGACGTTGTGGCACACTGCTGAAATGCTTCACTCCTCACTGGAGGACTTTAGATGTGCCTCCTCTTGCTACAACTGGTAGGACTAACCAGTGCTGGCAGCTAGGACCAGCAGAGCAGTGGATTTTGTCTGTAGATCAGCATGTTTGGGATTGGCTCTAGGTCACAAATTCCTTTAACTGAAACAATACTACAAGTTGCAGACATCCATTGGCCACCTGAGCTGCCACAGGAAAATTGGATGTGAAAGTTTACAAAATAACACACTTTCTTTGAAGATGTTAACATTTTGATGAGGAAATCCAGTCTGTAAGAAATCCTTGACAATACCTGTCACCATGGTAAATTGCATAAAATAAATTGCTAGCTGTAAATAAAAATGCATAGCCTTTGTTTGCCATTTTTACACTATTACCCAACTTAAATGAGTGACATACCACAACATGACATGTACCATGCTGTCAGGAGTGCCTCGCTTGTGCAGCATAGTTCCTAAGAGCTTAGCACTGAAAGCTTCATTTTGGTGAGCATCTTAAGCTGTAACATCTGCTCAGAACTGTAGCAAAAATGATGTTATTAGTTTTTATGGGAGGAAATTCCTACTCCCCGTATGAATTCTTTTGGAATTTGTTTTCCCTCTATGGATGCAGAGGATTTAATGAATGACAAAATACCATGTCAAGAACAGGTCTGATTATTAATGCTTTTTCATATGGAGAGGAGCGGGTTATTTGGGGAATTTCTTTGCTTGAAATGTGGATACTGTTTTCTAAGGTGATTCACAGAGGGATTAAATTTTCATCGTTATGGTGTTGTGCTTTTCCACCTACCCTTACAAAATAGTCATACTGTTTTTTGAGAGTTAATGCGAAACTTTCTTAAGTGTCGGTTGGTACCAACTTTGATGACATCTTCGGCCACTTTCTGTCCTACTTAAACTCCAGACACTTTAATTTCCTCTGTGTCTTTGTTCAGAGGTCTTGATTACCCACTTGGGTTGTTACACAGTGTAGCTGTTTGCTTTATTGTTAAGATCCATCTGAGGACAAGCTAGGTTGAATGGCCAACGCAATGTAAACATGTGTGACTAATCCGTCTGATATGGTGTTGCTTGGTCTTTAATATTCCGGGCTGTAAGATAATGTCTGAATGCTCCTGTCAGAAGGGGTGGGAAAGGGGCAAGAAGGAGCCTCCTTTGGGTCTGGAGAATCATCTCGAAAGGCTGTCAGGTGGTAAACTGCAATTTGAACCGGTCCTTAAAATATGTTTATCTGCTGGGGGGGTTGGGGGGATGATTGTCGGAGTCAACCTTTCATTCAGGTTTGAGTGCTCTAGGTATACTTAAGTGGCTAAATTACCCCTTTCATGTTTCTGCGCAGGAGACAAAATACACAAACATTTTAGCTTTTAAAATATGGGGGGGGGAAATCTGTTCTTGCCTGCTGCTGTGGAAATGTGTGGGAATCCTGCTTGAATTATCTGGTATGACATGTTTGCTCCCTGTCACTGGATTGCTACTCTGGTTTTCAGTTCTTTCTGGGTGAGGAAACATCTACATGAATCACAGATTGCACATGAATGTTTGTCTTGTGAAAACAGGTGAATTGACTCAGTAAAAAAGCATTTGGCCTCAGCAATGTAGATGCTAAATGTTACTGCTCTAGTATAGTAACGCGCTTTGAAAAGTGATGAGAAATTCAGAGATTTTTGAGTCAATGGAAGAATCCTTTTCCTTCGGGAAACATGGTATTGACCAGGTTTCTCCTAGTACCTGAGGGAAGTGGTCGGGGGGGGAATATGAAACACTATGTTTGCAAAATAATGAGAGGACAGAGCAAAAAAGAATGTGCTTATCTCAGTGCAGAGTTTTGCTCCTTCGACAGAAAGTGCATCCCAAGCCACAGCCTGGTTTGGCTGAGCAGAGCTGGCGGAAGGCTGCTCGTCCACCTCGCACGCTCTGGCGTGCCCGTGCAGGCAAGGAGGACGGGCTGTGGCGCGTCTGCATCGCGGTGGCCACCGCATCGCCACGGCTGATGGGCCATGAGCTGATTCATATTGATCAGGATGCTGCTGACACCCGCTCAAAGCTCCCGCTCCCATCGCCATGGCAACCAAGAGCCCGAATACTTGTCCACATACTTTAGGAACCTCATTAAATCAGGCAGCAGGACAGCAGCTGTGGTCTCAATGTGTTACCCTGACAGCCGGGGACTCGGTTTATGATGCTCAGGTGATTTTTGGCCCTCTCTAGGCCAAACTGTTGAAAATGTGGGGATAGTGGGACAGATGGCAGAATAAATAAATATTGCCAATATGTTTAATGTGCACACATCTTCTGAAAGGTGCAAAGCAACCGCGCTCAGTTTTATCAACTCTGGTAATTTTAAACAAAGCATAAATAAAGGATAAAAGAGTACAGCTGAGCTGAGGGTGGTTTTTTTAAACATTTATTTCAGAAGCTGATTTTAAGAACAAATTAATTGAACTTAAGGCTTGTAGTAGTTTTCATAAAATGTTGCATATATGAATAAGTAATTTGCGTTCTCTTATCTTGATAAATAATCATGAAAATTCAGCAAAGCAGGGCCCAGGTCGGTGATTTTTACCACTGCCTTCCATGAAGCTCTGCCAGAGGTAACATCAGCAGAATAATATCTAATATTTCTTAGGCAGAGGAGTTTCTCATGCACCATAGGAATGAAATACTCCAGCCACCTCCCAGCTCTGGCTTTCGCCTAGCTCTCTGGTGCACTCCCCTGAATTGGGGAGTATTATTAGCATAAGTAGGACTTTATACCGTGGGGCTAAGCGAAAGATAGATTTAGCCCCATACCACTCTAAAATCATGTACAGTGCATTTTATGTGATAATGATTGCAATTATTTCGTGTTCTTCATAGTTCACCTATTTTGACTTAGGGTGTTAGAAAGCAGTAAAGTCAGAATGTAATTAGATGCTTCGTGTCCTAGTATTTTGCATAATTTTACGTTGGTTTGGGCTTTTACATTATTGCATAAATAAAGTGGAAAAATGGTGGCGTAGAATTCTCATTCTCCTTTTTAGTGTAAACAAAATCGGTCGCATTGCTGATGAACGGTTCCCCCTGGTGAAAGGTGGTCACCCAGAGGATATTCATGGTTCTGATCATTTCCAAAGAACCAAAGAAAGCATGGAAAACATCGAGCTATGTAGAAAAAGCATGTTACAAACCCTGAGATTTCAAAACTGGTACATCTCAACAAGAGCTGAAAAATAGCAATACTGTCATCCAGGTGCTTTAATTTTCCATGAAAGGAAATGACAGATGCCTCAGACCCTAAATTATAATTTGTGGTTACTAAACAAAGAACCTCAATTAACCACTAGTAAAGCAATTATTAATATTGGCTGGAATCCATTCTGCCCAGGGTCTCAGACTGCAATCCAGTCCAGTCGGCTGCCCAGGACTGTCTGACCTGGTAGGCACCTAAATTAATTTCATAATTCCCTACATCATTTGAAGTTGCTCTGGGCCCTTAACCTTGTAGCCAGGATCGGGTCCTTTGTTTTGCATTTGGATTTTTTTGTAACCCTCAATGTTGTCGTATAAAATGGGCACGTATCGTAGGACACGTGGACCAAAAGGCAAGGGTTTCCGCCTGCCCAGCTGGTGCAAGGCATTTGGTGGGAGTGAGATATTGTCTGAGCTTCTCTCTGGCTGCCTCATGAGCTGTGTACGCCTGCCTGCAGTGCTGGGAAGAAAGACAGAGTCCTCTCAATCTGATTACCTCCCGGAGAGAGCATTTTCTTGTGAGGTCGATCCAATTGCCCTCAGTGCCTAGAACACAAGGCCACCCTCTTTCATCCCTCGACCAGTATGCAAAAGCAGAGCCCCACTGCTGCTAATCTGGTTGATGAGCGTACTTGGAGAGGAGGAGACCTAGAAGATCTAAATCCACAGTGGAGAACGGCACCTGATGTTTCCTATTGCTTCCCCGTAGTCTCAAAGAGGCAGACATTCATCTTCTCATGAAAAAGAAACCCACTGAGGGGTTAGTAAATCTATAAAAACAGCCTCTTGCTCAAAAAATCCTTCACTTGCAAATAGTGAATGGGAGCACTGGTCTGGCCGCTCTAGAAGACAGGACTCTGCCCAAGATGGACCTGTGGTCTCATCTCAAGTATGACCATTCTTATGTTTAACTTCAGTGCGTTGGATTGCTGTCTAGGGGCACTTAAATTTTGTATATAGCTGTTGGGAAGAAGGAAATGCATACATTAGACAGATTGGATTGCTCTCTGTGATTCTTCAGGCTTTCCATTAACTGCATTAAAGATTAAGCTGTTATATGAGATGAACCGGCCTGCCCCTGCTCACTGTCCCCCAGCGCAGGTACCTAAAATGTCAGTCAGTCAATGGTTAAGATAGGTACGTCAGAGGGACTGCGAGGATGTCTCCCTTAGAATAATATTTTCAGACTACTCCGGTCATTTTAGGAATATGATCTGTACTATGCATGGAAAATTGGAACCTTTCTTTTTTTGGCAGGTTTATTTTTTCATCCACCGTCTTACTTCTTTTGTGTATTTGGAATTCAAAATAAATGCTTTGCTTTATATAGTTCATGATCAAGGGCAGTTGTTATGCAGCTAATTTTATTCCATCTATTGAAAAGAAAAATTATACAAATACCTTTTTCAACTGTGTGAATAAGATGAGCAAAAAGAATCTAAATTTAATGACCAAATCTGGGTTGCCTTTTTCCTGCAGCAAACTCAAGGGAATCTGCTTAAGTAACTAATGTGCACAAAATCAGGCTTTAAATGTGGCCGTTTTACCTGAGAGAGCTGAAGGACTGACTTGATGGCATTTTCCGTGAATCCTGCACAAGAGAGAGATAATGCCGCTACATATGCAGATAATATGTGATCATAAACTGCAAGTAACTATGTGATAAAAATGGCTTTTGGTTGCCAGCACAACCCGTAAGAGCTCAAGGAAAGCTACTGGGGCATTTCTGTAGCCAAAGTGCCGCATAGCATTGCTGATAAACAGTGTCTCTTGGGCCAAGTTTTGCTTTTCCAAGTGCAGCACAAAATGTTTCTGACACATGCTTGTCAGAGCTGCTCACCTCCACTTTATGGGTAATTTGTAACTGTGTAGGTGTTGACCATGGAAAAATACATCGGAGTCTTAACTTTGGTAGGGTAGAATTATGCTCTGAGTCACGGATAAAGTATTTTAATTGTCAGTCTGTCAATCTGTGCAACAAATATCCAAAATAACGTCATATTAGAGAAGGGGAAATCTTACTTATTATGGCCAATCATTAGCAACTGGCACGATTATGATAGTGACAGAGGCTGTCCATTCCACAAGTAACTTACAGTGATGTTTAATAACTGATAATACCTTTATTCTTTTCCTATATTCATTTTATGGGTGCTTGCGTAACATATAAATATTTGTATCGTGTAATTAAAATGAATTAATGGATTCCCCAAAACATGTATTAATTTAAAATGACTCTTAGTAAAACCAATTAAACAGCAAGTAATTGTTTTACTTTGTATCAGTAGTTTTAAATTGGCTTTTTAAATTGGGAAGCAAAATATAGCACGGTGAATGCACCTGTGTTTCTAATTAAGCAGTCCACACTGAAAAAAACCAAACAAGAGCACTTTAGAATGGTAACAAGTGAAATCCAATTCAGCGTAGATTTTAGTATTTGTTGTCTCCGAAGATAATGTCTGAATCTCATCAACTTCAATGAGACTTCAGCTAAGTTATAAGATTTACTTATGTTCTCTTACACTTAAATTAAGAGTTGACTTAAATTAAGGTCTGTGACAGGCAGTAGTCCTGTGGCAGTCACCAGAGTTATGTTAGCACAGGAGAAAATAAGCCCTCCTAGTAATCTTTAATTTCCCAAATGCTGTAACAAATTCCATTATGCGCGATGAAAGTAGCTATTGACGTTGATGTCACTGACAGGTTTCACTCTCTGTACTTCAGTGGAGTTAGCTGGAGCCATGACACAGTCCACAGTCCACAGTCCATCCGTCTGAGAAGAATTACCTTAAATTTCTTGGTCCTTTTGTCTCAGTGAGGTCCAATTTACACTGTAGAGGAAACCTACCATCAGATAAAGAGCATGCAGGTGAGAAGAACCACCTTCTCAAAGCACATGAATTTGTGCATGCTAAAGACAGGGAACCTCACTTACTCTCAAGTAGAAATGGCTGGTTTTTCCAGTAACAAATTACTTATTCATTAAAAAAATAATTGGTCAGTCCAAATTTTTCTATAAGGCCAATGCAAACTTTACATAAAAATGTTTTTTCATTCTGTATTTACAAAATAGCAGTGGTCCGTTTTTCTTTTCCCAGGCTAACTCAATGGTGGTGGTGGTAAGCCATATAAGAAGGCTGGTTCCTGCCTGGTGTGACTAATTCAGACACCCAAAATATCCCAACAACTTGGAAGCGGTTTAATGTGAAACTCCATAAATTCTGTGGAAATAGCAGTGGATAGGATCTGGGAAAAGAGTGTGCTGTGAAGGTGTCCACCAGCTGAGGAACATGCTGTTGGGGCATCTGCTCCCCTGAGATCAGGGTCATGCTGCCAGGACTTTATCTTGGAGATGCTGCCTGCGAGGGATGTGTCCTTGTCTGTAGAAAGGGATTAAAAGCAGATTCAGCTTAAATTTATTCTTTCCAGAGCTTATGTGGCTGGGAAGATGATGTATGTTTGCTTCTTTACTGGCCCAAGGCTAGTTTTGCACATCCTATGGGAAAGGGGTTGGCCACTTGGCAAAGTCCCTTTGTGAGCCAGTAGACTATCAAATGGAGTCTCAAAACCTCATTAATAGCATCACTTGGACTCATCTGTCTATAAATACTGGTGAATGAGGAGGTGAATGTATTCTTCTGCAACTGTATAATTTTACAGATTTGTTTTCAAGCACTAGCATGCTTTAAAAATTAATCTCTTTTAAATGAAATGTTCATTTAAAAATGATGTTTAATGAGGACTAATGCATCCTGAGATGCTGGCAGGAGAAGGTTTGTTCTGCAGCTGATCCTGACAAAGGGGGGCGGGAGGTAATTAACAAAGACAATCAAACTTTCATTAGTATTAATAAAGCCTGCAAGTTAAAATGTTTTGATGCAAACAACTGATATTTATGTTTCAAAACACAATTCTTTTCTATCAGTACATCTTTTAAAGATGCTTTACTGTGTGGGTTTCTAGTTGACACCACATGTAATAGATTTCTTGGAAATAGAGTTTAACCATTAAACATGAGGATGTATGTCATTATTTTCTTCAGCTAAATGCCTGAAGGTGAAGCTGAGTGAATTTAATGCATTAAGAAAGGTAATTATCAGATAATCTTGATTGCCAAGATTCTTCCTGCTCCAACAAAAACTGATGGTAGAATAATCTGTGCACACTAGCATCTCATTTTTCCTTCATGACTTTGATTTAGATTTGACAGCAGTATACAGCAATGTTTCTATGTTATTTTTGTATTTTTCTTCTAATATTTCTTCTGTATTTCTCATCTGTTTCCTTGTCCATCCCCATAAATTACACTTCTTTTACCAGCTCCTTTTCTTTAAGTAATAATCAAATGGATTGCTGTGCATTAAGGGCTAGAGGGGAAAAATTGGCAAATTTTCCAGTAACAGATTTTTTTTTTTCTCCTTTTCTGAAAGCTGAGGTGTAAGTTTGTCACAGCTTTCACAAATCTTCTTTCTCAGCAGTCATGCATCAAAGGCTTAGAACTGCAAATGAATTATTTTGATTACTGCTGCCCTGGGAAGATCTCCAGGGGTGGGAGGTGGCAGGCTTAGCTACTGTCCATTCCTGCTGGGCCAAATCCTGCTCCCAGGGAAGAAAGGCATTAGAAAATTTGCCACTGACTTATGTGGGGCTAGTGTAAAGCGTGTAAAGCACAGACGTTTAAAAAAAAAAATAATCAGTGTGCTCATGGTGGTTGACTCCTCAGATCTGGTTGAATTGAACATGTTGCTTCCCTGCACTAAGCCAATATTTAGGTAAGTGAAGGAAAAGAAGACAAAATGAAGGACATCTGAGGAGACAACAAGAAAGAAAAGAAAAACTCTTCCCAAATACATTTGCATTATCAAAGGCAGAAACACCTTTTCCTTCCCCAGGTTTTTGCTTTTGTCTGATAGATCCTTACAGGACCGACTCTACCACCTCACTATGTGAAAGCCTTAGAGATGGTGATAAGGGTAACATTAATGAGGGTTTAGAGCAAACAGTTGAAACCATACAGATTCTATATTTACTGCAGGATTTTTTAATCAGTTCACAAAACCCTGCACTACAAGGCACGTAGCTTTTTTTGACCGAAATTTTTCCACCATGCTTTCAACTGGAAAGGGAGAAGGTTGAGGCAGAAGTTTCTGATATGGGAAGATTCTCTCCACATGCTTGTCTCCTTCATTTTTGGCCCAGCAGAAGTTACCTTACTTGTGCTTGCAGCTTCCTCAGGCCCTTTAGGTAGGCTCAGACTCCACTCTTTTGGGTACCAAGTGACAGCCTGTTTATTGTAGACCCTCATTTTCAGTCTCTTTGACCTTGTCTGCCTGGGAAAGTCATGATGAACATGGTTTTCCAGTGCAAAAACTCTTTTTGTGGACTCCCTTCCTGGGTATTCTTACTGCCTGCTGAACCTGCACCTGGAAAAATTTACTCTCAGGTGTAAAACTACGCACAGGTGCCTTGAGAGCAGCATAGCAAGGGCACAACAGCTATTCCCCGACCGCTGTGCCAGGCTACTCCATTAGCAAAGCCCCATGTAAGCCTGCACCAGTTCTGTCTTCCTCCTTCCTCCATTGTCAAAGCGATTTTTTTAATAGATCAGTGTCTCACGATCTCCGGGCTATCCATTTTGGCAAAGAACCTTGTCATCTATGCCTGGTACTTTGGAGTTGATCCTTGTCCCTCAGTTATGTCGTGTTCCTCTTTCAGAGGGTGCTCCTCTAGACCACTCTTACCTTTCCTGCTGCAGCCTTCATCAATGCCGTTTGATGTAGCCCTATAGCATGAAGTCCTCACAAAAGCATGCTCTTGCAAAATAATACAGCAGTTTTTCAGTTTTCTATATCCCTCAGTTAACTGAGGCCACAGTAGAGTGAACTGATGGTTTGTTTTTTCTTGAATATATATGCATCTTTTAAAATGCTTTTTTTTTTTTTCTAAATAGAAGAGTGAGAGATATATATCAAGTGTTCCTGCTGTAACAAAGGCATGTATTTGTTTCATAAGTACGTACAACCGTATAAACTTTCTGAACAAGGTTTGTCTTAAGGCACTTCTTTCTGATCTCTTGTTCTGATTCTTTGAGTGCCTGTGTTTTCCTTGAGGGCAATTTGGAGCCTGTATTCCCACCTCTTCTCCCCCATTCCTTTGTCACCCACCCCTTAGGGCAAGTAAATTTTTATGCCCCACACAGAAGTGTGGTCCTTTGGAAAATTACAGGTAATACTGTATCCCCAAAAGTAAAGGAAAAGGTACAACAAATTCTATAAATTAGATCATTGCAAAGGGCAGACAAGAAGATGGACATGGACTTTTATTAAAAGAAGAAAAGAAGATTTTGGAAGAAAAGGTTGTGGTCTGCTTAATTAACCGAAGCAGAGGGTCCATCTCAGGATGCATGTCTTCTGACACTTGCTGCTGGGGGGCTGGCCAGCTTCCAGAGCAGAGCACTTGGCTTTCATTTTCTCCAGTCCTATGTAGGTCTTCCCACAGCTTCCTCTGGCCTTGTTGATGTTGCTGGTTTGAAATCCCTGTCTCCTTCCTGGTGGGGAGGTAGGCTGGTCTCTTGTTATCACTGAATACTTATTGTTATCACAGTGTCCCTGCAGACCAAGTCTTAGAGTAGTACAAACCTTCCCTTAGAGACGGAGGGATTTCCTCAGCCGCGCCATTTCCCTCTGCCATCTCCAAACAAAAGGGATGCTCCCTCTCCTTTTCCAGTTAGAGTGCCTCTACCTCCCTTGCTCTGCAAGGAGCTGTGCTTTCCCCGGGCTTCTCACAGGTATGGAGCCAATCCCTTGTTCATCGCTGAGCCACCCCAGCCCTGCTATACTGACTGCTCCTTTCTGTGTGACCCAGGGGGGCTCAGACAAACTCTGAAAGCTGGGAATCCCCAAGGGAGATTGTATCTTAAATCACGAAAAATCCATGGGAAGTATCAAATGACCAATAAGCGTTTCTGTATTTATATACCAGCAATAGTGGATTTGCCAGATAGCATGAAGGCAAAGTTCTTGCTGAGGAGGGCATATAAAATAGTCTCTTATTTTAATTAAAGTAGGGACTCCAGATGTTTTTAAAAAAGAAGAAACAAAACCCTCTGCCTGACAATGAATAGCAACATGAATTGTCTGAGTTCTCTGTGTCAGAAGGGCAGAATGGATCCACCGATCAATACATCTCTCTAGTTTTATAAAATAATGTTAATTCCTATTGCTGTCAATACTGCTATGGAAAGTAATTTAATAGAAGATTATTGTCATTCTATGTCTTTTTTTTTTAAAAAAAAATCATTAGAATTACATCCTTCTGCAAGTTGCCGGAAGAAACGGCTCTGAAAAGGACTCCCTGCTGTACTAAATTCTATAGGCTGTCAGAGGAAATTCCACAGAGCTGTATTACATTTCTATAGATTTAATTCCTAGTGATTTCTATGGGAATTTTTTTTCTGGGAGGACATATGTGAGAGATCTAATGCTCTACTTGTATGTGCTTTAGTATTCAGCAGTTTTCATCCTTTTTTTGTTTGCGGGCTACTGAAACGATTTCCACTAGAACTTGTGGGCTCTTGTGTATTGAATTTAAGCTCAGTCACTGTAGACTTAACTGCTTTCTGCAGGAATTAGAAGTCAGCAGACTCCAGTGGATCTGTGGGCAACACATTGGGAAGCACTAATTTATTTCTTTCCTTTACACTGACCGTGGAATAGAAAATATAACCACCATTCCCTGTGTTTGCAAGTAACTGATAATCGCTGCCTCCACTTTTAGGCTTATAACACATTACTATAATCATCACCATTCTAATTTATTAATTTAGGCAGATTCTCATCTGCTTTTCCAAAGTGAAGATCAGGCTGGAATTATCCCCTGAAGTAGGAAAACAGGAGCAGTTGTAAACCATAAGTAATATTACTGCCATGGTGTTAGTTTTCAGAGAAGCAGCATTAGAGGAGTGAAGGGGATACTCAAGGAAGAAAATACCCCAGGCTGCTTGGAAACTCAAAATATGACAGAGTGTGCAGCTAATAAAAAAGTCTGCAACCATAGTATAGAATCATAGAATCCCTTAGGTTGGAAAAGACCTTTAAGTTCAAGTCCAGCCATTAATGCAGCACGTGTGTTTAAACGTGTCTGTTCAGTGTTGGGTTCTTACTTGTACTCATTAGAATGTGAGAATCAGTAGACTTCATTTTTTCAGAGACCAGCATTTTGCCCCCATTTTGGTGTTGAAAGACAGAAGAAGAACCTGTATAATATTGCACATAATTAGATTTTCTTGACTTCCAGACAGTGAATGTTTATTGTTGTATCCCTCTCTCTGAATAAACTAGACAAATCATTTAAGAAAGTGTTCGTGCTGGCTCCGAGAAATCATATAGATGAAGGAGCAGAAGTTTTAAGTTATCCTGATGCAAAACAATTCTTGTGGCAGGGTAGACTGTTTTTTTGGTTTGTTGGGTTTTGGGTTTTTTTTATGTTGTAGGAACTTTGCAAGTCCTCATGAATCAGTGCATTTGGAATCTTATGGAACAGGTTCAAAACTGTCAGAAAGGTCTATTCAATATTGAATATGCTTGCACTGTGAATAGCAGACAGGAAAATCCAATGTCTGCCAAAAGAATGTTAAAAGGACTGATAAAACAAGCAGAAATCAGTTCTTTCAACTCCAAAAGGTTTTGTTTCTTTTTTCTTTTTCCTTTTTTTTTTTTTTTTAAAAAAGTAAAAAGACATAAACACAAAAGCTGCAGTTGACAGTGTCTCTTTGACAGCACTTTTGTAGCCGTTTAAGCAAAACAATGCAAAGCAGCTTTCTGGAGGACGCTGGCAGAACATACTGTAGCTTTCAAACTTCACACAGACTGCTGAGAAATGAAATGTTTGACTGAGAAGCTGATGTGGGTTTGGCAACATTGCTTAATTGATAGTGTAAAAAGAAAGAGGATTCTGCTTCCACCATCTGCAACAGTAACAAGGACTAGCTCTTTGTCTGATAGCATCTGGGGCCTTTCTTCCACCTCTGCTTCACCAGAATAGTTTAATTGCAAGGAAACGGTCCAGCACATGTACCTGGAAGGATCAAAAAGTGTGCATTTCCTTTCAGTTTAATTACTAATATGAAACTCCTCTTTGGGCTTACCTTGTTCCTCCTGTTGGAAGAGAGATTGTTTAGAAATGGTAGGACAGACCCCTGCGGTCTCTGCTGTGCTGTCATGGCCCTTCCAAGGCTCTCAGGTTGGTCTGTATCCCAGCTGGGAGATATGAGGTGCTTTAATTTAGGACTTTCTGGGTGCATTTGGCAATGTGATTGGGATTTCCTGCTATTTACAAATTTAAAAGACTTTGCAAGGCATTCATGGCTGTCATACCGATCCTCGCTGCTCTTTGGACACAATGGCAGAGCCACCTGCAGAAGCATTTATGTGAGGCCCGGCTGAGTACCTTCACACACTGCAGTGCAAGTAAATCTGTCACCTTAATTTGATGTGTGGTGTTTCACCTAGTTGTAGAGTAGTGCCTATACCACACCGTGCCAGCCAGAGGTCAGGTGTGTATATCCAAAGTTATGGTCTTCCTCTTACCTGAAATCTGCCTGCTTATGTTTATCCTATTTTTTTACTGATAGATCTAATCCCTGAAATTGCTGTGTCCGTTCTGACAACGTGCTGTGTCCTCCCACTCTTTTCCTTGAGCAAACGCAAGAGTTGTGTTGATGGACCGGAGTGTGGCCCCTTTATTCCAGCATCCTATCTCTGGCAATGGCCACTGCAGAGAAAATGCAAGAAACACCAACACGGCCATTTAATGGATAAGCCAGACCAATTCAGAATACTTCTTCCAAGTACTCATAAATCATGAGCTAAATTAAGCCCTAGGACAGAAAGTTTTAAATCTTTCAGGAAAAAAACCTAAACCTGACATTTATTTTCAGGTAACAAAAGAGCGATCTCTTCTTCCACACTTTGCTTAGCGCCTTCCTTGTTTTGCTTTTTAATACCAAAAGGGGCCAATCGAGCCCTGATGTTCCACAACTTAAGCAAAGAGAAAGTTCATCAATCAAATTACTTGAGCATCTGTATGACCAGATTTAGGAATAGAGTGCTTAGTTGTCCTATTTTGATTTGAAAGAATTTTGCAGAAAGCCTCTGGTAAGCATAGAAATTGTATCACACCAGCATTTCAGTTTCTGTAATGCTTAAGAGATAAACTGTAGGACAGTTCATGCTATTGTGTAAATATCATCTGTGAAAATAATTTCATGTGATGAGAGTGTTTGTGACTAAGAAGAAGTTACACCATGCATTGCCATTATCAGCTTAATCCTCCTCTGTGTCCATCGCTCTGAATTCCATTCCCAGTCTGCCTTCAGGCATGTTACGTACAATTAATAAATCATCCTTAGCATCTCTGGGTTTTTTTCCATATATGTAATTTTGGCTGAACTATGTTCAAAAAGGGGGGTGTGATACTATTGTACTAACTGGAAATATTTTTGTATTGTGCTTGATATACAAAGCTTGTGTTTCTAATCTCTCCTTTATTTGGTAGCATATATCATGCCACTCGGACAAAATTGCAATCCTAATAAATCTGTGCAGAAGTAAAGAACCACGCCTTGGTCTGCAAGCCAGTTGTAGTACAAGTAAGGGATACACTTGAGGTGACAGTGAATGGAGTAACATGGGGTGCTGGTCACACGTGGTGCTCCCCCGGGCTGGGCGCTGGGGCCGGCTCTGTTTAATCTCCTGATCGATGACCCGGGTGAGGGGATCGAGTGCCCCCTCAGTCAGGTTCCGGCCCACACGCAGCCGGGGGAGCGCTGACCTGCCGGGGGGCAGGGGGCTGCAGAGGGACCTGGGCAGGCCGGGCCGAGGGGCCGAGGCCGCCGGTGTGAGGGTCACCCCGGGTCCGTGCCGGGCCCTGCCCGTGGGGCACAGCCGCCCCCGGCAGCCGCGGGCTGGGGCAGGGGCTGGGAGCTGCCCAGCGGGAAAGGGGCTGGGGGGCTGGGCAGCAGCGGCTGGGCATGAGCCCCCCGTGTGCCCGGGGGGCCGAGAAGGCCAGCAGCACCCTGGCTGGTAGCCGAAGCCGCGTGGCCAGCAGGGCCAGGGCAGCGCCCGTCCCCCTGCGCTGGGCACTGGCCAGGCCGCCCCTCGAAGCCGGGCTCAGCTCTGGGCCCCTCACTCCCAGACAGACCCTGAGGGGCCGCAGCGTGTCCAGAGCCGGGCAGGGGGCTGGGGAGGGGGCTGGGGCACAGGGCTGGTGGGCAGCGGCTGGGGGAGCTGGGGGGGCTCAGCCTGCAGAAAAGGGGGCTCGGGGGGCCCTGATCGCTCTCAGCTCCCTGGCAGGGGCTGTGGGCAGGGGGGGGTCGGTCTCTGCTCCCAGGGAACCAGCCACAGGACAAGCGGGAACGGCCTCGAGTTGCGCCAGGGGAGGGTTGGGTTGGGTGCCAGGGAAAGTTCTTCTTCACCAAAAGGGTGGGCAAGCCCTGGCACAGGCTGCCCAGGGAGCTGGTGGGGTCACCAGCCCTGGAGGTGCCTAAAAGGTGTGTAGGTGTGGCAGTTAGGGACACGGGTTAGCGGTGGCCTTGGCAGTGCTGGTTTAACAGTTGGACTTTATGATCTTAAAGGTCTTTTCAAACCTAAATGATTCTATGAGAATTCATGAACAGGAGAAAATGAGTGAAAAATATTGAAGATTTGTTTTCATGAACTTCTCGCCCAGCTCTGATTTGGACCCCTCAGTACAAAGCTTGCTCTCCTTGCTCTTGGGAGTGCTGCCTCCAGGCAAAGATTTCCTGGAATTCTACCACCTCTGCCCTCACTCGGGCTGTAGTACAACATCAGCGCTAAAATGTCTGCTCCCATCTTTCTCCATTTTAACAGTTAGACCCCCTCAAAGAAGGACCAGACTAACAGCTGGTGAAGCACCCACACTCTGAGTCCATCAGCAGTGCTGGGAACTTTGCTTCTCTTGGGAATGTGGCGGGGTTGTGGAAGGAGAGAATCCTAACAAGAACTGCGCCACAGTTCGGATGGAGACAGCAGTGTGAAGTGTGCTCCTCCAGCATGGACAGCCTGGAGGGAGTGTCACATTTTACATCTCTTTCAGTTGACCTTCTCTTGTCTGTTAGCTTGTACTGGAGTTAAGTGGGAATGGTCATGCATCTCCCTCCCTATACAAGCAAGGCTTTCACCTGGCCCACCCTCCAGATCTCCGTGGGAAGAAGGAAGGCTGCTGGACCTGGCCAAAGCCAGCAAGTAATTTCCCTTTAGGAGCAACAACACTCATGTCAACAACAGAATGGTGAAATGACATTATTTTATCCATATCTCTTCAAGATGTAGTGCTTAAATGCAAATAAATATCTCTTCATTCTTCATTTTTACACATACTAGCTAGAATCCAGGCTTCTTCTAAAATGTCAAAGCTGCAGGTTGTAACTCGTAAAAATTTATACCTTAAAAAATCTGGGGACTTTGTTTTCTGACATTTTTTTTTTAAGTCCTAAATAGGCAAGTACATTTTCTTCAAATGGTGTAACCCAGAGGGAGACATTTAAATGTACTGGCCTCAGAGGAGACGACCCCTACTCTTGTGACTTGTAATTAAGAGCCTCTCATTGAAATTGCGGGGAGTGTCTGTTCATTCTGGCTGTCACTTGTTTATACTCCAGCTGGCTAACAAGAAAAAAGCACTTTTCTTGCAGGTTTTAATCTGGAAAAATCACAGTAACCTGTGGTGACTGGTATAGATCTGTGAGAGAAATTGTAGCAATGTTTTGATATATAGTGCTAGTGGTAATTCTTTCACTATGGACACCCAGTGCTGAAGGCAATGATAACTTCAGCAGGTAAGGAATTAGATAAAGTAATCTGTAATAAATAAATTTTGTCTGGGTTGTAAACTGCATATTTCACAGTGGTTTGCTTCTTCACTGGCCTTAGAGACCTGGTGTCTTCCCTGTACTTGACAAGTGTTTGTGTCTCTTCCGTAATGAGCGATTTGAGTAGGACAGCAGGTGGAAAGGTTCTGAAATCTGAGTTTAGGTTTTTATAATTCATATCTTAGGGTTTCAATTTTCCTTCCCAGAAACCTACAAAATGTTTTGGGCGTTACTTGATAAGCAGTAAGGCTTAAAAGAAGGTTGCAGAGGAAGCCGCGTGTGATTCAGTGGAGAGCTTCCTGAAAACTTTGAACATTGATTTTATTTTAATAAAGCAACATTTAAAGTTTTGAAAAAAACCCACCAAACCACATAAAACTAGATTGGTTTTTGCTTTTAGCGTACTTAGTACTTACAGAAGTCTGCGGCTATCACTACTCTTGTATCGTACATATGTGTTACTTCTTACTACTTCTGTACAATACCCGAAACCAAGCATCACCTTTCTTACCTCTTTTTTTAATAAAAGGGAAACGTCCAATACAGATAAGAATAATTCACCACATTTTATGTTGTCTTTTTTTTTTTTCTTGGGACCAAGAAGTTGCGCTTGGGACAGAGCAATGTTTCCGAAGAAGAGGTTTGTTTATTTCTGCTACCCAACAGTTTCATAAGCCAGAGATAAACGAGGCAGCAGAAAAAGCATCACCAGAGGAGTCTGGAACAAGCGCAGCTGTGCTGGGTGAAGCTGGCTCGCTCTGCCTGGAGACCTGGCAGCAGTACTGTCCGCCTCCTCTAATGATGTGCTGCAGATGAGCGGGGAGACTTCCCGTGGGCCACCCCTTGTTAGTTGACAGGACAGTGGCCAAGCAATGCACCCGTTCTGGATGGGCTTCTCTGCGCCCGGTGCCCTCCTAGAGCTGGTGAAGACAGGCAGTGCCTGCACCTGCTTCCTGCGACGCCCCGCGGCTCCAGTCAGACTTCCTTTCCTTCCCTCGGCTTTTGCTTCTTCTTAGATATGTTTTATGCTTCACACTTGGCTAAACCTCCCCTGGATACGAGCATGTCGCTGTACATTTTCAAACTCCTCATGTGGCATGCCTTGCAGTTAGCTCATTCTTTCTGCTGGATAGAACCTCAATACATTAAAAAAAGGATTAGTATGTGCAAGCACAAAAAAAATCAGAATACTGTAGAGCACTTAATTGGCCAACTGCCGTCAACCATTTCAGCACTTGCATCTTCCTAGCTACTTGTACCGTATTGTTAGAGGAGAATAAATCATTTGACACAACTAGGTTTTAGAAAAATATGTGAAAACCATTCAGGCAAAAAATCAGTTGAAATGTATGAAATTTTCCATCTGAGTGCTCTTTGCTAAGAGAAAATATTTCAGTGAGGTGCAATATTTAATCTTGTTTTAAAATAAATAGTTTACTATATAAAATCACTCAGGGTGTGATTTTTAAAATGCAATGTAATTTTATTTTAGTTTTAAGGTTTGTTACCAAGAAATGCTGGAACATGGCATCACAGAATGGTTTGGGTTGGAAGGGACGTTAAAGGTCATCTCATCCCACCCCCCTGCCGTGTGCAGGGCCCCCTCCCCCCAGCCCAGGCTGCCCCCAGCCCCATCCAGCCTGGCCTTGAGCACTGCCAGGGATGGGGCACCCACAGCTGCTCTGGGCAGCCTGGGCCAGCGCCTCGCCGCCCTCACGGGGAACAATTTCTGCCTCACAGCTCATCTACATCTCCCCTCTCCCAGCTTAAGGCCATTCCCCCTCGTCCTGTTGCTACATGAGAAATAGGGTCTAGGCAAATTTGTGTGTTAGAAATAATCCTACTGCGGCTGGGTTACATAAGGCATGTGCATATATTTAAGTCTATGAAACACTTAAGCTGATAAAAATCTGCAAACAGGGCTAACACAGAGCAGAACCCATGCCTGCTTTTATACAAAGTGTGCCTTTCCCACCTATACAAAACCTGGGTGAGATGTTTCTCCTCATTTATACTGTTGGAAGTTATGGATTTGCACTAGCTAAGAGGAGGAAGCAGACCAAATAAATGATGGACTCAACGTCTGAGCCCTGGTGGCTGTTCCCATGTTCTACCAAGGCGTTGCACGGTGCGTGCTGATGTTTGGGACCTCTGGCCCTTGGTTGTTTACGTGTTTAGAGTATGTCATAAAAATACAAAGTTTGTAAAAGATCGGTATGTGTAAAGGTTTTATTACAGACTCTGCTTTTTGGACAGAGATTGAAATCTAGAAAAGAGTGTGTCATACCTGAAGTAATGCATTGAAAATGTCCAGGATAGAACGTTTTGTTAATTAAGTTATTAAAGCTATAGGGGGTTTGCAACACATGCACGTACCCAGTCATGGCTCATTAAAGTCTAATCTTCAAAGCTGCTGAGAGCTGTAGACATTTCTCAGAACTGTGCAATCTTTTGCTCTGATGTTTTATGATCTACAGGAAAGCCATACTGTATCTGACGTCGATACATGACCAATACAATCAAACAGTAAGTGGCTCCGCATGCATTCTCTTAATTGTTAGCTGTCATATTGAGATTAAATTGGGCATTAAATGAAAGTTAAAGAGAGATTAAATTGTGACCTGATGTGTAGTAAAGTCATATAAGCACTTAAATTTAAAGCCTGTTGTTTATTGAGAATAAAAGAACTCATGTTGTTTGTAGAATTCAGTTTATTCTTCTTAATATAGATTAAGAAAATTTAAAAATAACTTCTGACTGTGTATGGCCTGTGTTTACTCTCTCAAGGGCAGAGCAAAAGGAAAAGGTTTAGGGTCCAGAAAGCTTTCCCATGACCCTCCAGCTGCTTCTGCAACACTCCTCTGTCACCAGGTAGTGATCAGGGAACTACGTTAGAAAATCCTCTGTGCATAGCTGGGCATCTTGGGTTTTGTGGATCTTAGAAACTGGATTTGACTCATTCTTTCTGAATGTATAGGGGAATGTTTATTTTCTTTGACTTCAGGGTTGGAGGTTTTTTCCTTGTTGTTTTTACCATGGCTTTAGTGACTTGAACGTCTAATACGGGTTTTGGTCCTTTCACAGGAGGGTTAGCAATCTGGGATGCAGGTGCTGAGAAGGGCAGATGGGTGGGGGTGAGTGATGGACAGCAGGTCCACATCTAGGGGAGACTGCAGATCACAGCCCCCATTTCCCACTGGCTTTGAGACTGCAGTGGAACAGCAGCCCTTGTCACCTATAGCAGCAAGACACTGCCAAGCAGCCAACTGGCAGCATCTTGTTTCTTTGAGAGGCACCATCTTCTGACTCCCACCAAATCCCTGCCAGTGCTTGTAACCTCTGATTGAAAGAAAAGAGACGCAGTCTGGCACACTGCTCCCAAAAGCTTGCTGATCTTCGCATTAATGACCTAATCGTCGATTTTATTTTGTTCCTGCTTGTGCTACCACGTTTTTAGCTCTGCTTGCTGTGTTCCTCCTGTCTGCATTTTGTTACTTCTCCATGGTTCTTAGTACATATCAGTCACTGTCCAGCTGGGATTTTCAGTGGTGACTGGGAAAATTTTAACGTGCACTCATTCAAAGCACTTAGGCCTTTGTGGGAGTCCTGGCCCTAAATGACTGTGTCCGTGAGTCCGGCAAACCTTAGTGCAGAATACAGACCTGGCAAAATGTAGCTCTAAAAGCAGCGTGCCATTGCCCTGCGTGGACCCTAGGTGAGGTAGGTCTTAGTCCATCAGGCTTGGTTTTCCTTAGTGAATGGACAAACAGGATGGTCCCAGACATAGGAACAGGAGAAGCGATTAACGCACAGGCTGTGCCCGAGTGGAGGTGGTAGCTGAAGGTCCAACCTGTTGTATTTGCTGTACTTTTGAAGCAGAAAATAATGTTGATGTGAAATGTGGCATAAAGTTAAACACACAGTGAATTTTTGTCTTTTAAGTATTGTCAGGCAGAGAACTGGACAACCTTGGACGAGTTTGATAACTTGCTTGAGAAAACAGGCTGAAGCAGTGTCTGATCTGGAATAGGTCTTGGATGTTTCTGGCTCCCTGACCAGTGCCCAGCTCATTAGGCTCATGCTTCCTTACCACTTCAAATAAGCAGTTCTACAATTCACTCATTAAAAACCCTTTTGTTCTTATTGCTTCATTTCTTATGTATAAGAATGTTAAATTAAGCATTTGCCTTAAATTAAATCATGTAAATCTGTGATATACTTTTGATTTCATCAAATATTATGAAATAAACCTTGTCATATAAACAATTAAAAGAACAAATTCATACATATTCTAGACATTGAGCAGTCAACCTCTGCAATGAAATGCAAGCGTATTCATAGAAAAATAAATGAAGAAGTCAGATAATTGAAATCCATACCCAAGCAGGGTCATCACATAAGAGCTGATACGTAAGGGCTCCATGAGATCACCTCTCAAACTGTAGACCTACAGAGAAGATGATACAATGCCTCTTACAGCAAAACCCTCCCACAAACAGGCATGAGCTATAGGCATGAATTACTGTAATTACAATTCATTTAGGAAAATTAGGCTGCATATTACTCGTAGATTTGAAAGTGGTATGGGCATTTGAAGAGAAAAGTGATGATCCCGGTGCTCAGGAGATGGTAAAAGATTCTCAGAGTCAGGTGGTGGGATCCCCTGGATGGCTCCTGGCCATCAGAGCTTGACAGAGGTCTCCAACATGAGAACCTGACTTTAACTGCCATGGGATTGTTCAAGATTTAGATATTTTATGTCAGCTTCTGAGTCAGATCCTGGGCTAATCTGTACTTTGTCCAAATCCATGAGCTTACAGTGTTGGAAATGAGAGCAAAAGTGCATCAATTTATGCAGATCCTACTACAATGTGTGTAGTGGGTGATGTGTACTTGTTCACTTCTGTTCATGTTTTCATTGGATCTAAATTGGCTTGCTCCATCCTCCACTTAATTGCAATTGTACACTCTGTACATTACCTTGCCCTCAGTTGGTTTGTATAGACTGCTTAAAGTATTTTTTGCTTTCCACCTGAAGACTGAATTGCATGCTGTTTTCATAGAGGTTGTGAGGTTAAATGCTCCAATATTTCTATTCCTATTTCTGAGCCTGGAGTAAAGTTTTTCTCTGCTATTTCCTCACTGACCTTTTTAAAAATTGAAATTACTTTGGGCTCCCTGTTATGTTTGCAAAAGACTTCTGCATTTCACCCCATTGTAGTGGCATATTATAAATATTTCCTTTGATCTGTGTCTTTACTCCATTCCCTCCCACCCTCTCCTTTTCCAGAATGGTGTACTGTTCTTTCTCTTTTTCTTCCAACCACGGCTGCTTATCAGCAGCCCAAAGCTAGGAGGTGGTTCCCTTTAGCATGTAAATAAAGCAACACTCTTTCCAGTAAGTAGCTCAGGCTGGCATTATATGCCAGAAACTCTCATCTACACAATGATGAGTTCAAGTTCTGCATTGTGCGAAAGGTTTTTTCTTTCACAGTAGGAAAGGTGATCAGTCTGCAATTAGTCCTTTCCTTCTCTCTCCTTCCCTCTCCTTCCCCAGTCTTTTGTAACTCCATCTTTGCTAGTTTCTCATCTCCCAAGACCAAAGCTGAAGGTAACTTTTCGGAATCCATTTAATGTGACAGTCCTCCCATCATCCAGCTCTGCATAAAATTAGCCTGTCCTCCAGCTGACAGTAAATGATGTGGCATTAGAGCAATATTTGGAAAGATGTGCCTAGAGTTCACTATTCTGGTCAGATGAGCAGGGAACATGCTTTTGCATTTTAATTTGAAATTCAGTGAATATTTTGAATGCCACAGCATGTCTATAACATTATTTAAAAGATCCTGTGCACTCAGGCATGTAATGATTGACATTGGCTGTAACTTGATGCAATGTTGCACTGTTTTAATTCTTTTTGGGGCAGTGTTATCTTTGATCATTTCGTATTCACTGGAAAAATCCCACAATTGCAATCCCACATTATGTTTCAGTAAGGATGCCAAGTTCTCTATGGTACGTAGCTATTCAAGGCACTTTGTCCACCCTCAGGCTGCTCATTAAAGTGATGGCAGTTTCTATTTTAATGAATAAGGTAGAGTGCAAATTCCCAACTTCATTCACAGACCTTGAATGGTAAAAAGGAGTGGGTTCTTTTTTCAGTTCCCAACTTCTTTGTTTTCTTGGAAATTGTGTAAATGTCTTCATAACCATGGCTGCAACTCGATGTGCATGCAAAACCCATCCAAGTTACAAGTTTTTAATTTGCATCCAGGGTTCATATTATTAAAACTTGATTCTGTGACCAACATCTCCCATCCCAGATTTTATTTCTAGACACAGTTACATGTCCGTATTGCAAGAGGTAAGAGTAGGAAGATGTCTGACAAGAGAGACTTGGTTCCCTCTTTTAATTCTCTGTTATTACGTCACTAATTGCCGGTACTGTGCAGAAAGCCCTTCTATACAAAACCAACATTCCTTACTTGCAGTGACTGCCATTTGAAAGACTCCACTTGCCCACAGTTTCACAGCAGGAGCATGAAAACTGCTGCACATTTCCTCTCCAGTTAAAATATAGCACTTTAAGGTAAAGCACGAACTAAGTGCATCACTGAAGTGCTACACAAGTGTGAACAGTCAGTGTCAGGGAAGGAGGCAGAGTTCCCTGCTCACGCTCCTGCCTATTATCCGCGTGCCATTAAAAACTAACAGCCTGGATTACCGCTTTTGACCGCTGTTACTCCTCAGTTTGCTCTGAAAAAACTCTTTTTTCCTGCCCCTTACCCAAAGTTTGGGAATAGCTGTGGCTGCCAAGTGGAGGTTTGTGAGAGCAGTGCTGAGTTGCTTCTCGAAACGGGGTTAAGGAGCACATGGGGGTTTTGCCGTGCCCGTGTTTATTTCTGTCCCCCCTGCAAGGCAGAGGTGCCTGTAGCTGCCCTGGCTGATAGCACAGCCAGCTGGGGGGATGCACCGATGCGGACATTTCCAGCGCTGCCGTGAGCACCGGCCTCACCCCTCGGTTATCAGTCTCGGGGTGGGAGGTTTTGCTGTGGGCTCTGTTTCAGCTTGTGCTCAAAGTCAAGACATGAGCAGCAAGAGCTGCTGAAGGCCTTTTGCAACCCTCCAGCTCTCTAGTAAAACACCCTTTGCGCTTCCCTGAGGTTGGGCAATCCCTGTACATCTTTTCCAGAAGGCCAAGCCATGGGGTAGTTGGAGACTGACCAAGAGGACTCTGCCTCCATCTTTTCTTGCCCACAGCAACTTGAGCCAGATCCATCTTTTCTGCGGAGATTTTGGCTTTAGCTGGGAGGTACAAGTTTCGTTGCTCTAGTGCACAATGATTTTTATCCAGTTGTATAAAATCAGAGAATCAAGTACAGGTGCCTTTTATGTTTTTCCTTGAGAAAAACTGAAGATAAATATTGAAATAAAATAAGGGTTTGCTATTTGAAAATATTAAATAACACATGGTTGCAGGAGACTAAGGAATTATTTTGATATGATTTTCATTTGCATATGTTCCTTCAAAATCCTCGTGCTGCAGCATACAGTTCCAAGGGAAAAGCTGAAACATTTAATTATTTAATAAAAGCAGCTCTTGCCCCGTATTTGTTATCATCATAGATTTTACACACCAAAAGATCTTTGTGGTACACAAAGGAAACGATCCAGAAGGGAGAAGTTGCCTTTTTCCAGCTACGCTAAAACAGCTTTGCTCCTTAGAAGTCTCACCTTCTTCCTCCATGGGGCTTGGGGCTCCCCACACGAGCAGTTGGCCTCGACACCGGGTAATTCCCACCCCATCATTGTGTTTTGATAGAAACCGTGTTTGACTGGGAAAAGGGATTTACGGTAGCAACTGGAAGTAGGGATGTATATGCCTGAGTCAGAAATGTTAAATAACTGCCAAAACTTGTGCTGTTTTTTTTTTTCTGGAAGGGTCTTTCTTCACTCAGTACCTTTATGTTTGTATCTGGTACAAAACACTGTTGCCTCTGTTTGATGTACACATCCACAAAGAGATGTGCACATAGATTTGGATTTCCACTGATGATTTTCAGCTTTTAACAGGTTACTCTACTGCATAAAATGATCTTCAGGCATAGCTGCAGCAATCTGTTTTATACTTTATAATTCGGGGTGATTAGTGGTTCCTGTACCACTATAATGTCATTTGTGCGGTTACATTTTTCTCCTGAAGCCAAAAAGTGCTAGTTTCTATTATTCTTTACTGTGTATTAGTACAATTCATTACACCTGGGCCATGCAAAGCTGACACCCCTGGAGAGCATGATCTCCCTGGACAGCTCAATTGGACAAGTCAACCCCAACGGGAAGGGTCAAATAAAAGGGGCTTCTTCCCTCTCCTAGTCCGTGGAGGCTGGGGTTTCCTTCCCAAGGCTCCCAGCCACATGAAAGAGAGGTTTTTTGACTAAAACTTGCTGTTTTGGTAAGATTGGTGGCTGTTCCCGAGGAGGGAGCGCTGTCACCACTGAGCAGTCCCTGGGTAGCGGGGCTGCCTGGCAGGCAGGAGATGTGTCCCAAGTGAGCCAGGCTCGCTGCAGAGCCTGCATGGAAACTTTTGGCTCTCCTTGGAGAGAATTCCTGGGATGAATCATGATGATTGGCTCAGCTTCAAATCTGCTGAAATTAAAAATTAAATAAAAGGATGCTTTGGGCTTTTTTTTTTTTCCTTAACTGGTATCTCTGTGAATTCAACAGAGAAGCCACTCGGTGGCCTTTTTGCCTGGAGCATCCTCAGCACAAAGATTTAGTGTTTGGAATTTTAAATTATGATTTGATTATTTTCCACGTGCCACAATAGATATCACTCACTATCATGGGCCTGCATGAGCTGCAAAAAAAAAAAAAAACCACGCAGAGAAAAAGCAGGAGGGTTAAACAAACAACACCTCAGCATACAGAACTTGAGCTTTTTAAGGCGTAAACACACAACTGCAAGGACTGTGGTCTTAGCAGTGTATGACCCCTAACATGCAAAAGAAGTATATCATTGAATTAAAAAAGAGCCATTTTCCAGAATGTAATTGTGCCTTAAGGGCAAATAAATACCTTATTGCTGCTTAGATTGGTAGCGTTCCCTCCCATAACTGAAGCATCAGGAATAATTATGCTAAAAGACACTTAAGCTGGTAGAGAAAACACATACTGCATTTTATGATGCTCTTGCTGGGCTTCTTGTGTAACATGAGAGAAATTATATTAACACTGGTGCTACATCGGTGTAGAATTACACCCCCGTGTTGGTCTGAACTGCATTGTGCAGCTTTCCTCACTTTTTATAGCTCTATTAATGGTTTTGAAAAATTGTGGGCTAAAGGAGTATTAAAATGTCTTGGCAATGTACTGTTGCTCAATCTTTTTACTGTGGGATTACATATACCTTGTTTCTATTTGATTTTGATTGCTTGCTTGGCCTAGATTCTCTGCAAGCATTTGGTATGACTGAATAATTTTTAGTTGTACTTTCTTGCCATGCTTTATGCTAATCTGCTGATGTTTTGCAGCTACAGCATTGCCAGTCAATGCTGCAGTCTACAGTCTTTATCCTTTACTGGATTTTTAAAAGGGTATTTTATTGCCTGTCATTACCATTCATTGTGGCTTTATGGACTGTGCTCGCCGCTCACACACTCTCCCGATGCTGCGGCTGCCGCTCGCTCCCCACCGCATCTCCCACTGCCTTTGTTCTGCCGCGGGGACTGGCCCCTCCAGCACAAGTTTTATATCGTCCCTTCTGCCTCCTGCCCTTCTGGAGTGCCTCAGATATCCCCCTGTACAGGGGCTGCTGGAGCTCGCAGATGGGAGAGTGTAATTTCAGCTCCTGAATGTCTTCGTGATTTAAACTGAATGTTTTTTTCCAAATACCGCTGGCTGTTTCACAGGGTAAACGTTAAATACAAAATGCATAATGCATTATGCTTCAGGAGGTTTGATACCTCTTGAATATTTTTTTATTATGCTAATGTCTATTTGAAGGAAATTACAATGTTTCATTCAAATGACATAAATTAATAATTATTTATTAAGAACACATTCAACTTCTCATACCCTGCTTATGAATATTTCTCAGCTTTACTTAATAACATGGGTATGGGTCAAAATCAAACCCTTACCTGCACTTCCTCAAAATTTGGGTGGCTTACGTAAAGCAGAACTCTGAATGAAACTGTTATGACCTTGAGGAGATTCTTACAACTCAATGCTCACCTTCTTTCATCTTCTTTAATAGGTACACAGCTTTGAATTACTCTCTTTTAGTTGGAGATGTTTTCGGGACAGTTAAGTCATAAAGAAAATAGTGAAGCTGTGCCAAAATAGGGGTCAGCTTGTCAATTTGACTTGCTGAAAACCACATGCAACAAATCAAAGTAACTTTTTAATGCAGATAAGACTGAATACCACACCCCTAGCCCATAGACCCACAGACCCATGGACAAGTGTTGCCCATGAGCCCATCAATATTGCCTCTGGTCCCAGGAGACAGGGAAGTGACAGCTGAGGCTGGCGGGCAGAAAACAGTCTGACGTTGCCTGTGGTGCGTCATTTTTTCAGTGCTGTTGTCCTACTTATGAAGGTCTGAGATCATGGAAAGGAGGGAAGGCTGGAGATTTAGTAGTTTGGAGTTAGTTAGACTTGCACAAAGGTATTTATATATGGATACAAATATGCATAAATCTTCGCCTGACTACTCAGCAAAAGGAAAATTGATAGTTTCCCATAGCAACACTTGAATGTCTTTATTGGTGTTTTAAAAGTAAACAAGTCATTCACACTGTACTTTTTTGTGAAGTGATTTGTATCTTTAAAATGCAGTGTTCTAAAGCAAGCAAATGTGTTAGATTGGGAGAAGAGGAGCAGCGCTGTGAAAGCCCGGCTTCTCAGGCTTGATTATCTGCAGTGGCTGTTAACCAACAAGTTGGCTCCCCTGTGCTGCAGAGACACACATTTTAAAAAGCCTGGCTTGCACACTGACTTCAGTGGGAGCTGAGTGCTCAACACCTCCCAGGATTGGACCTCAAATACTTATCTGTATGAGCTTTCCATTATTCATTCCACAAATGAAACTGGTTGTAATGTAAATTATAGAATGAATCTTTCTATGGCTTAAGATCCTGTAACTTAAACCTCCTAGGCTGCTTATCTGCCTTCTGCCACCTACCTACAGTTTATCCAGTGCACTTGGCATTCTTGATTGTTCCTTGCATATAAATTTCAATCATACCCACGGGGTACCTCTATTCCATAATAGCTTGCATTGTGAGCAATTTAGCAAGAGAACCGTTCTGCCCAAACAGTGAGTGAGACATTTGCTACTGGGAAAAGCAAAACCCTTGGGAAGTACCATGCATATTCCTCACATAACACTGTAATAAGGCAATTGTAGTGAAATTAAAATAGAGATTGAGAGATTTATCTCCCCTTTCAGTCACACGGTATCATGGAGCTGTCTGGGAGCCTCTAAGCAAAGCAATCTCACATATGCAAAATCAGCCGTCTCAGAAAGTCAGGCTGATTGGCTAACGATGGCTTGATACCTTCTACAAAAGTCATTAAAATTCTTCTTTATCTCAACAGAATAACTTTGCACTGTAATAATCTTATTATCCCCCAGTTGTTCTATCCTTCTGCCAGCCAGGTTACATGCAACGCCTGCCTCTGTGACTCTGTGCCTGCCTTTCACCCCGCTCCATGTACAGCCCCGAGCCAGCCCTTTGCACAACTTTCTCTGAAACACCGTAGATGCTGCTGCAGAAACTCCTCTGCCACAGGAACAAGTGAGAAATGGTCACTGGCTGTGCGTGTACACCGTAGGCCTCAGAAAAACCTGCACGGAGTGTGTTAACTGAACGGTTAACCGGAGTAGCGGGGAAAGCGTATGGGAAGTCTTTGTGGAAGCAGATGCTTTCCGAGAGGGGTGGCAGTAAACTCCCTCCTCCACCTGCACTCGCTTTCTGTCCTTGGCATAAAGGGATAAGAGGGAGCACAGGGAAGACCACGGTGTGTTAGCGAAATGAGGTCTGTGTAAGTAGGGTGAAAGTGGAATGAGTCTTAAAACCCTGGTAGTTCTACAACAAGGTGTAAGGAGATGGAAAAGGTGCCATCTGTATGGTGCCGGCCAGGACTGTGATTTGGAGCAGTCCTTAAAGTACCCCAGGCAGACCTTGAGGGTTTTTATTGAATCCTAAGAAGCTTTAACATGTTTGATTACACTTAAATCTGTATAGTTTTTAATTTATAAATGTCACTTGTAAGTAACAAACTAACTGCTCATGCAACTTACCGTCTTGCTGTACCTTGTAGCAGCACAGTCAGAAATGGAGCAGTCCATTTGGAGAGACCACAAGGGGACCTGCAGCAGGAACTGTTTCGGGATGTTGTAGGCAAAGGAAGTCTCACAAAAGTCTTCTCGAAAACCTAAGAGGTATTCAGTGGTTCCTACCAGTATTAGAAAACAGCAAGAAGGATTATGCTAAAAATCTATTGCAAGTGATTTCCTTTAATAAAGTTAAGGAGATTTCTCTCTGTAATACTCATCATGTTCCTCCTGAAGTTCATTCTATTATCATCCTCACTAGTATTTCCATGAAGCCTTCCTAATATTTATGAGATAAGAGAATTTTGGCCTCAGATACACAGGAAGGCATTTTAGGGAAGAAAGACCATTTGTCTGGGGAGGCAGTCACGGAGCATGGCAGAGTGCTGGTGTGTCCTGCTGGCAGGACCACAGGAAAGCGTGAAAAATGTATTTGCCAGTCCAGCAAGCGACCAAAAATGCAGTTCAGTTCTTGTAACAGTCCTTTCCAATCTGAACTGAAAATGTCTTCTCACCTAACTAACAAAGCAACAAATCTGAAATCCTTTTTCAGGTCAAAACTGGAAGTAGTTCACTATTAAAGAAAATGTCTGAATTTGATGTGGAGCAACTGCCAAAATCAAAGTGAAGAGATTTCAAGGAACAGTGGCAGCGGTTTCCTTTTCCCCAGCAGTCTTTGACGTGAAGTTCCCCAATGGCAGGAACCGGATCATCTGAAGGCCTCCGAGTTAGCTATCTTTCTTAAGAAATCAGAGATACTAGCTCAAGCAGCATGACAAATAGAATTTGAACCAACCACTCTTAGGTCAGTGCATGGCTGAGAAAGTTCTGGAGCATTTCGGGGCTGGACCGTCTGTCCTGTGGAGTTCTACATTGTAGAAAATGCTTGGAGAAAGTGTGAGTGGCTTTATGGCACGGTGGTACCACGTTTGCCTAGGACCTGAAGGCCTGACTCTGTCCAAATAGATAAATAACAATTAAATGTTAACAGAGGTTGAGGGGGTGTCTCAGAAGGTCTGTGGTGGGCTCTACCCTCGTCCCTTCTACCATCGGTCCTCCCACCAAAGCCAAATTAGCCTTTCTCAATCTTGTTTTTTTTACAAGTTTCTACAGTTACTAAATACCCAGGATGTGCACAACACCGTACTTCGGGTGGGGTGCTTGAGCTCAGCTAGAAGAATCTGAATCTGCAGAAGCTGAGAATTTTGGATCTTTTACCGTGGCCCTCAACTTACGAACTTTATTAAGTAATTCTTTTCTTTGACTTCACTTCACCTTCTGTAGAAAAGTAGGGAGATACCTTTTATCCTAACTTCTCCATTTAGACAGAGATGATTTTTGCATATATTTAAGGGAAGTTTTTAAATCAAACTGTAAGGGAAGATGGATTTGTTATGTTTTAACCTTCATTCACAAGAATGCCTAAGCACACCAAATAGGCTGAAGTCTCAGTGTAAGACACCATGCAACCAAGTAGCAGGAGAAAGTCCTTGTCTGAAGAAACTAATGGTTTATAAATGAAAGGAAAAAAAACCACAACCCCAAAACAGAAGCTGTATACTCCACAAGTACACACATGGGAATTCAGACCCATGTTGAGTGACTGATCCTGGGTGGCTCCTGGAGCCCCTGGTATCTCAACTCACCAAAGTCATTACTTCACATTTAAGTGCTACATGCTTGCTCATTTCTTTTTCTAACAAGTAGAATAATCAGTGTTTCTCTAACACTGCCTTTAACCAGCTCTAACCTACTTCTGTGGAAATCAGGGGCAGAACAACTGACTCCGTGTGGAACACTGGCACAGCCAATGTGCGTTATAAACACAAGGTGGTAGTAATTACATCTATTCGTTTGCTGCACAACGTCTGTGTAGAACTTTTGTCTGTCTTTGTCCCAAGAGCCACAATATGTCTTAAAATCAATAAAATCGATACCTTTAAAAAAGATTTGTTGATGTTTGGATGCACATAAAATTAGATCCTCTGATTAATGCTACGACGATGTGACAGTATCATTACATTACGGTATGTGAAGCTCTTCCTCATTCACCCACTTACAAATAACTGTATCTTGTAATATTAAAGACTAAAAATTACAGCTAAAAGAATAGTTATTGACTTCCAGAAATAAACTACAAACTACTTCCATTGTGCTCCCTTTCCATATGCATTGTATTGTCATTTGTTCCTGTCCTTCCTCATGCTGGATGTCAGAACACTTAACACAGCAACAATGTAGTCCCACCATGGGGTTTATGTGGCGACTGCTATGCTGTAAATAACAGCCCATCATAACCAGCCCCTCGGCTTAGCAGCTTTTTGGAGGAATGGTGACGGACACACTTCGGAGTGAGTAACCATCTCCTCTGGTGCTGGTGGCTGCGTGAGTTATCTCTGCAAGCTCCGAAAATTTAACTCTCTGCTTATAAATATTGGACTTGAGGTTTTATTTGTCTTTTAAAAAAATTAATCTAAGCAGTAGGCATTCTTTCCAAATGTTTGCCCATTTCAGCTTATTCCCCAGCTGTCTTTTCAGCTGTCTTCATTTCAGCCCTGGCTTCAGGGAAGAGCTTGCCTGTGATCTGATTTTGACAGGTATAAAGGTAATGTAACATCACCTTTATTTATAAGCTTACATCTTTGCAAAAGAGAACGTGAATGAGGATGTGCGTTAGGAACACAGTTCAGATGGCTGACCTTGCTGTGTGCACTGTGTCCTCTGAATGTAACTTAAGGGTGCAGGATAATTTTGGAAAATAGGGGTATGGGAACTTCTGAGTCTACACACAGCTCAGAAAGCCAGTGGCCAAACTCTCTGCCCACTGATGGTCTTTTTACACACTAGCACCTTCACAGATGTTGTCCCTGCTTTCTGTTAACATCAGAAGCAAATTGGCTTCAAGTTCCTTATCATTTCCCTTCCTATTGCTGTAGATGTTCCACAATACCCAAGGAGTTTCTTCTCTGGTGTTCTTGGGCTCTGGGGGTGTTTGTGAACTGAGGAACTAGCAAGTGGGAATGCTTTGCATTCGGACTGGGTTGTCTCTCCTACCTAGGTTAATTAGATTTATGTCCCATCTTATAAACTTTTGTAACATCTTACTGCACTTCCATAGATTCAGCTCTCAGTAGACTGGTTTTAATTGCTGCGCAGTGTCTCTATTTATTATCAAATTATCTTCTTCATATTTTAATTTTAGTTACAAACCTGTGGCTCCTATAAACTCAGTCTCAATGATATTTTCTTTCTGGAGTAGCTTGTGTTTTTCTTACATCTGTGTAGTAAGAGACGTCACTCTGTTCCTTTTGAAAATGATTACACACACACCCCTTTTCAATCTTAAATAACTGTTCCAAGGTATATTATTTTTTAAAGCCTTGATAAGAAGCTATTTTATTATTCTTCAAATGAGTAACCAAAGTCATCTGAGACTGCTAGGTGAAACAGAATAAAATAACATGATGAAATGGTGCCTTTTTGGAGAGAACAAAGCAGCTTTTAATTGGCTGCATTATCCCAATTTGCCTGTTTGGTAGGAGGAGCTGCCCAAGCACAGCAGGTACCTGTGGGGTAGATATATGGTACCTGGTGATGGTGGTGGTGTAAAGCAGAACAGGGACAGTCTGGTTCATGATGTGTTTAGGAGAAAACCAGGAAAAGGAGAGAAGAAGAGGGTTTGAACGAGTTTGGACATTTCAGACATGAGGAAGGAAGCTCAGCTCTGGCAGGTGTTGCAAAGGCTTTCTGGAGAGCAGCAGGAAGAGCTCACTGCAGCGTTATCCAGAAGACAAATGGGGACGGTGGATGTGGCTGTGCTGTTTGGGGGAACTGGCTTTGCGTGTCAGCGTGCAGCCACTAGGCATGGCCAGATGCCAGCGGTGATGACAGCAAAGGCAGAAACCTGGTATATTCTTGAGAGGACAGTTTTCATTAGGATGGGATGAGAATTTGGGCTGCAGGTGGGTGTTGGGTGCAGTTATGGTCGGTGAGCCAGACAAATGGCTCACTGTCATCAAAAACCAGCGGCCTCATTTCTCCTCTCTGCTGCTGGCTGCAGCCTTCTTGCTTATCTGGTGCTGCTTCTGCCACTTGTGGGCTCTCACCTTGAGCCTTGACAGTTTGCTAGATTATCAGGAAAAAGGTGGAGCAAGCCCAGGATGTGCCCCACCGTGCAGTGGTGGGACTGGCTGTTGGGTCAGCTTGGCCATCCTGTGCACTGTCACTTTGTACCACTTGTTGATGGGGGGGACCTTGAGCCTTAAGGAACACCACGCTCCTGGGAGATGAACTTGCCCTTTGCAATAAATTGTAGGAAGTAAGAATGAATGATCTAAAAAAAAACCCGCATTGCACAGGGAGCTGCGATGTTATAGGGAAAGAGAGTTCCAGAACTGCCAATAACTGATCTAACCCCAGTCTAGCCCAGGATGGCACAGCTCCTAGCTGACATTTTCTGAAATGACCCAGCTGGGTGCACAGCAAGGATGTAGATGGGTACGTGGACTGTGAATGGCATGATCCTTATCAGCGCGTGGGACCTCTACCAAGGGGCTGGCGGGAACAGCTGAAACAAAACTGACGTGGGCCAGCAGCAGCAGCAGCAGCAGTGAGTGCGGTCCCACTGAAGGGCAGGGGAGCTGGGCAGCAGGGAGGGGGGTTGCTGGAGGGGCCTCCAGAAGTGGTTTGTGCTTCACTGATTTTCTTTGCAGCAAGAGATCTGGCTTTGGGGGTTTTTGTTTCTTCCTCTCTTTTTGTAATTTAAAATGGAAGATTCTTATCACAACTTTGTAGCTTGAATTATGGGACAGTATGGCCCTATGAAGTGCCTTAAGATGGCTTTGAGCGTATTCACACAATTAAAACACTGACCTAAAGCAGACCTTTTGTTTAGAAGGAACTAAGTAGCTCTCTCAGAAGTATGTCATATTTATTTTCATCACAGCGACACCCCATTGAGTGTAGGAAAAAAAAAAAAAGAAGACAATTTCATTTGCTTCTGCTCGGTCTGAAAATGAATTGAATGTATGAAAACTGAGGGTTTGTAATTAAGTTCTGTAACATCAGGAGAAACAAATATGTCTGTGAAATATGTGCTGACCCTGAGTGGAAAAAGTTCTATTAGTTAATGTGTGTACATAAATATAGATATCCGTGTATCTTTATGTACACACAGACTTGCACACTACTGCATGTTTTCTGCTAAAAATTGCCCTTCACAAGCATTCCTTGGCCAAGGAGCCCCACGCAAACTTGGGTTTTGGAGATGATACTTGAATGGAGAAGTCGTCACTCAGATGAGTCATCCCCACGCTGTCAAAAGGAGCCACGTTTGGAGCAAGCTGGTGTTTGATCATGTGGAGTCTGGGGTGCAGTGAGGGTCACCTGCAGAAACGTAGGCTGCTGGAAGGTGAAAAGGGACCTTGGGGCAAATTCTGTTCTCATTTGTATGTGGCTGCAGGGGATTATGCTGCTGCAAGGGACAGCCCAGGTCTGCGGGCTCCTGCTGGTGCTCTGAGCACCTGGCTGATCCTGCTTAGAGGGCTGGGCAGAACAATTCAGGCGAAAACAAGAGCCAACTCAAAGCTTTTCCTGTTGTCCTTGGTTTTTCCATTCCTGAGTGTGAGCACGCTTAGCAAGTTTCTAGGTAGAAGCGGAGAGAAAGACTGAAAAATTCTTTGTAGCGAGGCTTCAGATCGACCTGTGTATGGGGATGTCCCTGGTACTTAGTCAGCTGGTCTTCATCATACTTACAAATAGATTTGAAGATTCTGGCTGTTGTTCATGACATAGAAAGATAACTGTGAGGGGACTGTTCACTCATTTAATTATCCTACATGTGTGTCAGTAAGGATGGGAATGCTTAGAGTATTTAACAAAACTCAGAGATACTCAGTAAGGTATTTTTGTCTTGTTAAAGACTAATTCCCTCCTTCCTCGCTGAGAACAGCACAGGAGGACTCAGAGAGTTCAATATCCTTACGGTTCATATGACAATTGAATCCCTCCTCTTGTTCCATCCAGGCTTAATTAGCATTTTCATGTGCATTTACTTGTTCTTGCTGAAAAGCCTGAGATGAGAGTGAAGATGTTCGGGTAATTAAGTAATTATGAAATACCCACCTCTTCCTTTGACTGCCCTGGGGAAATTTGCCAACTTGCTAACCTGTACTGCCACTACCTGCATTGTCACCTGCGTTGTCACCTGCCCGTGAGCTGCGGTCAGTCTGCGGGGTCTGTGCTTTGATAGTCATCACCAACTTATGTGTTAGGGACAAGCTTTCTGACGGTGCATGTACCGTATCTTCGCATAAATACAAGGAATCTATTCACAAATATAGAGTAATGAGTTGTCCTTTCTGCCGCACTAGGACTATTCCTGGTGACCATCTCTTGGTAACCTCTGGAGAGGGTGGAAAGAAGGTTTGAGCCCAACGCTGGCAGGAGGGGAAAGCAGCAGACAGATCTGCCTTTCTGGAGGCTTTGTAAGATGTCCTTGTGCTAAGGGCTCATCTGTAATCGCAGATGAAGCGGACACTCCAAGCCCAGACTGGTTCTCGGTGAGAGGAGGTTGGTGAGGAGAGATGCGGGAGTGGGCTGCTGTTGCCTGCCCAGCTTGGCGTGGAGCATGGCTAGCGAGCAGGCGTTGTACAGGTTGATCCATTGCCCCTCGGGGCACTTCCCGCTTAGGTGCCTCGGGGTGGTCTTGCCCATGGATGAGAGGGGCAGCAGAAGCATGTTAGGGGTCCCTGTAGGATCGGACAGCTTGGATTTTGCTGCCCTTCCCCTGTGATTGGCAGCCTGCATACATTTATGGCACTTTTCATACCTCACTACAAACGCCAAAATTATACGCTTTAGCTGAAAGACAGCCAAAACGTCTGAAAGGCTCATTGTTTCCCAAGTAATATTTTCAATACAAATTGAGCTGAATGGTTCTTGAAAACAATTGTATATTAAACTCCAGCAAGTATACGTGCTGTTCAGGCCCACACAGGCTAATATAAATGCCAGCATGACTTGATAAAAGCACAATGAAAGGTTCTATTTTTGTTAGTGTCAGTGACCTTGCGTGGCTGCTTGAGGACTGTTCAATCTCCTGTTCAGGATGTATAAAATTAATATACCTAAGGGGGAGGATGTTATTAGGAGTTAGCTCGGAAATGCTACAGGAAATGCTGCAGATAGATGGCTGAAATTACCCTGTAGACATTGTTCAAACAGATCTGTGTTTAAAATTAAACTTACAAGAAAATCCTTTTACTAGTTAGTCATCAACAGAATAAGTATGTATTGATTGCATCTCCATTTGTTACATCTTAATAAAAAAAAGAGTTTTAAAACTACATAAAAGAAAAAGTGTGTGTGTGTGTGTGATAGAGTGTTAGAAGTGTTATTAACATATTAAAAGATAACCACAATGGATATAATAAAATACATTATTCACGAGGCATGATAGCAAAACTCAGTGAGAGTGTCTTTGCCCCTGCACGTTCTTAACATCGCTGAAAAGCATTATCTCTCTTCATCTATTTTCTGCTGCCTCTGCTTTACCTCAAAAGCCATACATTATTCCCCCAATCTATTTCATTGAGCAAGATAATTATCTATGCATGGATGCTTTAGCATGAAAGCATCTCCCAGGAAGTACAACTTTTCCATTTATTTATTTATTTTTAACAAAAGGGCTAAAAGAAAGGTGTGTGGGAGAAGGAAATAAGGATCAGTGTTTAAAACATAGCTAATGACATGCTAATGTGCACAAATGAATATTGAAAGAACTCAAACATTGCTTTGAAATTAATTATACCACTCCCTTTGTCCTGTAGAAATGGGAGATTAAAACCTGTACGGTGATGTTTACTATGTTTAATTTTCAATTGTTTCTTTGATGTAACAGATAGAAAGGTTTGCACCTGCAAAGTAAAAAGGCTGTGAACAGATTGCAAACATTCTGCAAACACTTCATCAAGAATTTTAGTTGTCAGCCTCCCCAAGCACAAGGGAGCCTTGATGATATCTTTGTGTGCCTTTGACTCCTTTTGATTAATAAATGCAAACAAATTTCGCTCAGTAACCTCTGGTTTCAATCTATGCATGACAATTAGGGACAACCTCTGGTGAAGGGATGCACTGAAGTCTGTTCCCTCTTCCTCTCCTACACAATAAACAGTTGATCTTTAACGCTTTTTGACAATTAGAGAATGAAATCTTTTGTAGTTGTGCAGTCCTGGCTACTCATTATTCTGTTCTCAGCAGTGAAAGATCAGTGTTTGTTACAGTATTACAGTGGTTTAGGTGGATGAGCTAATTTCCCCCGTCCCCCCCTCCCCTCCTTTTCTTTTCCTAATGCTACTTTATCCCATTATTGAAAGTTGGAGTGCAAATATTGCTTTTTTACTGAACAGAATTGTGAATTGCATCAATACAATGGATTTCAGCAAGAACTGTCAGGAACTTGCATAACACCCAAGTAAAGTATTGCTTGACTTTGTGGGTCCACCTTGCAGATAGCACTAAAAGTGTCTTAAAATGGTAGGGGAAGTGCCCAACACCTTGGGCAAGCAGCAGAACCTTATTTACTCCTGTGCTAGGACTTCAGTCCTGTTACTACACCCCTTATTCCCATTTAGTTGTATGCTAGTAGGCACAGAGGTCGCCGCAGCTCTCCCATGTACTCACTGGCACATGGCAGGAGCTTACCAAATGAGGCAGATGGTTTTAGAAATGAATGAACTGAGTGGCTTTATAGATGGGAACAGATGCGCAGACAGAGGATGCATAACTTGTTTTCATAACATCTTAGGTCTTGAAGATATGGTTAGGTACTTGAAGGAATTCAGGAAATGTAAGGATAAAGTAAGCCAGCAAAACCTCAGCCAAAACAGACTTTGCAAGGAAAAATAAGAGACACTGAAGCTTTTTGGGGGTAAGAAGGCAGAACAAGTGAAGACTGTACAGAGGGGATTGTGTAGAAATAATCAAAGTATGACCCCAACAATCAGTGTCTGTGTCTTGGTTTTCAAGAAAGGTGATAAAATGGGTCAGAGGCTGAATGGCTGCGGGAATCAAGCTGTAAGAATTTACCCGGGCTCAAGCAGAAGCAATGCTCAAGTTGCTCAGTGTGCTCAGATTAGGAGGGGTTAATACATTTGTCTAATTAGAGACAGCACTGTATGTTTGGAGCATAGCACACACAGTACCTGCACTTGAGAATGGGGGCAGAAGGGGATGAGCAATGTTCTTGACAGCCAAAGCCTGATTGTCTGATCTCAACAGTGTACAAGACTTCAGATGCTATTTGGAGAAAACCAGTAATTAAAAGCTTTAATAAAATTAATTAATTTTCAAAAGAAGATATACATGGAAAATGGAATAACATACAATTTTTTGTCCTATGGTACCACATGCCATGCTAACCCGATACCTTTCTCTGATAGGATAACTGATTTTCTTGACAAAGAAAATGCAATAGGTCTCATCTTTATGGACTTCAGTGAAGCATTTGATATAGCACCACATGGGAAATTATCAGTTAAAATGGAGGCAGTGGAGATTAGTAGAAAACCTGAAAGGCTGATAAGGAATGAGCAACAGGTAGAAAGGAAAACAGATTGCATTAACAGGGAAGACATCATGTTAGAAGGAGGTTACCTGTAGCATTCCCCAAAGACTGGTCTTGACAGTATCTGGTGTAATATTCCCAGTAATGGCCTTGGGGAGGGGGACCATGCTAACTGAGTTTGCAGACAGCACAGAATTAAAACCATCATAAGTACAAGAACTTACTATGTTGTGTACGTGGAATTTGGGACTGGAATAGTAGAAAATAATAAGATTGAGTATATGCCCTTAGGGGACAAGCAGTGATGATTTCTGTGATAAGCTGAGGCTCGCAGGTTAAGGACACGTAGGTGAAAGAGCAAGCTGGCCATACGCAGCAATCCCAGAGGATTTTGAGCCATGATGTGTTGCCATGAAGGTATTTTGAGTAGTGCTAGTGAGGTATTCCTGCCTGTGCCCATCCTGCTGCTTCTGCTTGAGCTGCCGTGTGTGGCTCTGATCCTGCTCGATCCGTGGCTGGCCCCAGCACTGGGAGCTGAGATTTCAGGAAAGGATACAAGAGCCTGGATCATTTAAGCCAGCAAAATAAATGCTGAGATAGGGTTTGATTGTTCACTGATAAATGTCAAGGGAACGAACTGCGGTGAGGGAAAAAGAGGTAAAGGACAGTGTTGACACAAAACCAAGTGGATATAAAGTGACCACTAATAATTTTTCTGATCACAATTGGATTCCCAGCCTTCAGAGACCCCATGTGCCGTTCAGCAGGAGAATGAGGAGGGAGAAATATAATCATTTATAAGACATTGCTTTATCATATTATTTGGTGTTAAGCAGAGTCTTAACAGCCTTGCTCCATCCCAGGGTCCCTGTTACTCTTAGAGGGGTGGATTTTGACCCCTTCCCATGGTAGGAAAACCCATCACCTGCTGGCAGTGCTGTGGGAGTGTGTAGGGAATGAGTGGGAACCTTCCCCAGGGTCTCCAGGACATCGGTCTGACTGATTACAGAGCTGGTCGTTCAATCCTAAAACTAGAGAGAATGCAGCAAGACTAATTACATTTGGGTGGCACGGGGAATATACCCCTTTTGTGCTTTTCCTCAACCCCAAGACATACCTCCTGCATCCAGACCATTCCCACGGCTGGCTCCTGCAGCATCCTGGGGCCTGGCAGGTCCCGGGTCTCATGCTAACACAGCATGTAGTCTGCTCTCAAAACCTCCAGGTTTTCTTTTGTCTTTCCTTTTCTTTTAATGAAAGCGGGAGTTAGGAGGAGTGGTGCTTGTAACATTTGCCAGACATCGCATGGAAGCGGTAACACATGCTGAGAGCCTTGTATATCTCACAGATGTTTAAAATAATTCCACCTCTAATAACTCAAAATGTTTCCCTACCTTCCAGGTGAAAATAGCTCTGTTCCCTAGATCTCAGGAGGGATTAGGGGCTTAAATGAGATTGACATTTTACATCAAGTAAATTCTAATTTACAAATGGGTCAAAAAACCCCAGTAGAACAATTTTCTAAAGGTGAAGCATCATCGTTTTTCCCAAGTTCCACAGATCTGCAGTGATGAGTCACTGAGAATTCAAGCATATAAAAGCAGTTGTTTGCTAGGCAGGACTGAAAATTTAGCTGGCAAAAGTTTTCCAGAGTATTAGAGGTGATGAGGTGGAAGACTGATCATTCACTGAGAACAGTTTGTCCACATCAGTCTTGCAGGAACAGATCCTGAGTTCTTAAGTCACTGTTCTCCACTCTATTACCTCAACACAATGCCAGTATCTCAGTGTGCTTCTTCCTTTTTTTTCCTGGTAAATCCTGAGGTGACAAATCAGAACTTCTAAATGGTGTGAAATGCTCATGTAACTAGTGAAAAAGATTGAAAAACTAATTACATGAAAAATTTCCTTCACATTTGCTTAGTTGCCCCTCTAACTATTACCGACATCCTCGATCTCCATCTCTAGCCCCTGTGTCACAGCATACTGCAGGGCGCTGGTTCACAGCAGCCCTCTCAGGGAAATGGTAGGAGAAGAGATGCTGGTCCATGTGTACTAATCGTTATGGAGAAGCAACCTGGAGATGGTGCCCAGAAAAGTTCCTGGGGGCTGTGTGCTCAGGATGGGCTGTTTTCACACTGTTCCTGTGTACAGCCCTTTACATCCAACTCTTAATGATACCCAGTTTAGTAGCGTTGGGCAGATATGTTTATTCTCTGTGTTATTTAATACCCAGATAACTACTGCTAGGGCATTTAATGAGTTCTTTAAAAAAAGATCCTCTGTGAGCCACACATTCTTGCATACCTCCGGCCTTATTTCATGCACTTAATGGACTCCAGCCTATGCTCTGGTAGTTAAAAATCTTCCATTACTATCACTCCAGCATTTTTACTGCTTTTTTTTTTATTTGCTCAATCATTTCACAGTCCAGTTGTTCGGTTTTGGTCAGGTGGGCTATAAAATATTCCTGTAACAAGTTCAATATCTGCAACATCTCCGGCCTCCATCTATAATGACTTTGCACTGTTGCTAGCTTCTCCCAAATCACCGGTTTCAAGAACTAACAAATCTTCTTTGCAGAGAAACACACATCCCAAACACACACACCTCCTTCCCAGCAGCTCCCAAACAGCAACAGTATTTAATACTCTCGGTTATTCTGTCCCCATTGGAAAGATTTCATTTAAAATTATCTGAATTTTAAGAAATGAAAACTTGCAATGGCTGAGCACCAACTAACCCTGCTACCTACTCATGCTTTTGGGCCACTCTCAGGACCGTTGCTCCACAATCCTGTTTTGGTTGTGTGTGTGTGTGTGGTTTTTTTACCCCATTTCAGTATTATTTTGTGGGAGAGTTGCCCAAGTAAGAGCAAGAAAAGCCTGGCTGAAGTTCTGTGTGGGGTCTGTTTGGCAGGACCAGACCCCCATGTGACAGCTGAAAGGCTCAGTGCACACCAAGGGACCGCCAGGAGCTGCCAGTGAAGGGCTGTGGTTTCTCCTCTGCCAGCTGCAAAGAACGGGCTGCTTTGTGTCCTGTGCCTGGTGTGCGGGGAAGGGGGGGCATAATGAGATTTCCCCCCCTCACATGCATCTGTCATAATTTCAGTCCTCAGCTGGTGGGGTGGGAAGGCAGCGGTGAGGCCACGTTGAGATACTCCCAGTATCAATACAGGCTGGGCAGAGAATGGATTGAGAGCGGCCCCGAGGAGAAGGACTTAGAGCTGCTGGTGGACAAGAAGCCCAACACGACCCGGCAATGTGCGCTCGCAGCCCAGAGAGCCCCCCGTGCCCTGGGCTGCATCCCCAGCAGCGTGGCCAGCAGGGCGGGGGGAGGGGATTCTGCCCCTCTGCTCCGCTCCCGTGAGACCCCCCTGCAGCGCTGCGACCAGCTCTGGGGCCCCCAGCACGAGAAGGACACGGACCTGTTGGGGCGAGCCCAGAGGAGGCCACGGAGGTGGTCAGGGGGCTGGAGCCCCTCTGCTGTGGCGCCGGGCTGGGAGAGCTGGGGCTGCTCAGCCTGGGGAGGAGAAGGCTCCGGGGAGACCTTAGAGCAGCTCCCAGCACCTACAGGGGCCGGCGAGAAGCTGGAGAGGGGCTTTGTACGTGGGCACGTGGTGACAGGCCAAGGGGGAATGGCCTTAAGCTGGGAGAGGGGAGATGTAGATGAGCTGTGAGGCAGAAATTGTTCCCCGTGAGGGCGGCGAGGCGCTGGCCCGGGCTGCCCAGAGCAGCTGTGGGTGCCCCATCCCTGGCAGTGCTCAAGGCCAGGCTGGATGGGGCTGGGAGCAGCCTGGGATGGGGGGAGGGGGCCCTGCCCGGGGCACGGGGTGGGACTGGGTGGGCTTTGAGGTCCCTTCCAACCCAAACCATTCTGTGATTCTGTGATTCTACAATTGTGATGCTGTGGAGAGCTGAACCATTGCCTCCTCGTGCCAGAGGAGCTGCCCGAGCTGCGGAGAGGAGCAGGGAGCCCCGACTCACCCCGTGAGAGCCTGTGGCCATTTCCCCTGCCGCGGGGAGATGAGTTGATAGGTGGCATGTGTATATGTGTGCTCTGGAGCTTCCAGGCACTCCTCAGGGACAGCAAACCCTCTCCCTGGTCTCGAAAGCCTCCTGTGCATCTGCCTGACCCTGTCCTGTTGGAATGACATCTATGTCCAAGACACAGTTAAGGAATACTGTGCCCAGGCCAACCCCAGTGTTCACGAGTAAACCCAAGGCCGTTGAGCTCAGCACCACATTCAAGCACTTTCTGGAGGTTCTTGTTAGGTCTGTGGGCTCCGAGCCTTTTAATGGACACAGATTCCCATGTATGCCCACGTGAAATAAGAAACAGGAGATTTAATACACAGTGTATTAGGGGGTTTGGTGGAGCTGTGACTCTGGGTCACTCTCCTGAAGCCTGTGGTGGGAGCAAGGAGGTGCAGCACCTACAGAGGCTGGTGTGCCACTTGTGAAGCAGCATGGTGCTTGCTCCTGCCCTGCGGCACCATTTGCACGCTCACGAGGAGGAAGATTTCAGCATCTTTCTCAAACACGCTGCAGTTCTGCACTTGGTGAGGAGAGGCAATGGAGAGATTTAGTCTATAAGCCTGCAGAAATTTTAAATAATGAAAGTTACTTCGCTCCATGTCTTGCATTCAAATAATGGCACGTTCCCATGAGCCTGCATCACCAGCCTGTCGAGCTGGCAGCTCCTGTTGGATTGGCTCATTGATTTACTTCGCGTTGTAACTCAATGGAGTGGTTACAATATCTGTGGGGTTTACGCTACAGTCTTCCTCTGCCTGACTCACCTGGCTGGCTCTGATTATCTCCTTCCCTGTCTATCGTACCAGTCAAAATCGCTTTCCAGTCCTTTCCCACAGGTAAACATCATCTCCAGCCCATGATGCATTTTGTATCTATCCAGAAAGTAATACCTATAGAAGTCAGCACCTCAGTGATTTATGTAATTAAAATATGATGGATCAAGCCATTAAAATTCACTAGCACTGGTACATGTGTTCACAAGTACACAACTTGTCTCCAACTATGCCTGACCCATCATCCTAAGATGACCTTGGTTTATTACTTAAGCTTTTACTCTGTATCAGAAAATTATGAATAGCAGAACAAACTGGAGAGTGGAATTAAAAACAAGAGTGCCTGTTATATTTGTCTGCTTGTATTTACTTTGTCACTTCAAAATGACAGGCTTGAAATTCGTGCATGATCTTCAGCATGTTCTAAAAATGACAGCTACTATAATTCAAATTTACTGCTGTATTTTTTTTACTAGTAATGAAGTTGTAAATGCAGCATTTCTTTCATTACCTATTCATTAAAGATATGACATGAAAACAGAGTTACCATGGAAATGGCTCTGTGAATTCTGAGTACATAATAAGAATTTCATTGTTTACACTACAGCATAGATAACTGATGGGTGTTGTTGTTGCTGGTAAAGTCTTATTTAGCCTCAGGAATGCTTGTAAGGGGAAAAAGGTTATGCAATTGGTCTTCCACTAAGTGCCTGCATACAAGCAAAGCTCTGTAAAATAATCAGTGCAAAAGAGTTTTATGATGAAAAGGACCGAATATGTTTAGAGCTTTAAATCTTTGAGCATCCTTTGGAGTTGAATATTTAAACATTCAAAATAGAGATAGCTTAGTTTGTGTGTTACTAATAGTCTCATTGCAGATCTAATGCGTACACATCTCATATAAATAAATTAGCATACAGAAAATCTGGGAGTTTTTATACTTAAACTGAAAACAATAGGGTTTAGGAACATGAAAGCATCAGGTTTGATAAATAACAATGCCAACAGCTTTGCAAAAAGGTAAAGGTACTAGAAGCCTTGTTTTTGCTTCAGGGCTTGCAATTTCAAATGAAATAATGAAGATTGGGAGCAGCATCCTCTAACTGTATAACAAGGACTGTACTTTTGTGCTATACTGCACCTATAAAAGGATCTGGGTTTGTAAGTAATGGGACCAGGAATATTCTTAAACACCCAAATGCCATGGTGACCCTTTGACAGCTGAAGTCAGAGTGATGGTCTGCAGCACTTTTTCTAGTAAAAAGGTTTTAATCTGATCCTGCACAGCTCTATAAAACCTGTGTAAAAGGCTTGAGCCCCGTTAAGGATAAAGGAGTCAGGATTGTCATTTATGCCACAAAACCCTGAACGCTTGTTTCTCATTTGAAAACCAGTTCATTCTAGGGAATGAGCCATAAAGAGAAGCATTATAGATACTGTGTTATAAAATAGAGTCATAATGAGATCTCCTTTGTGCCTTAAATAAACATTTAACTGTTCCTAGTTTTAAATAATAAAATATGTACATCTGCACAAAGATGAGGAGTCTGAATGTGACTGGGCACGTGCCGAGTCCTTTGATGTCCGTGACAAGATTCTTGTTGATAATAAAGGCGCTGAATTGGGGTGTTTGATTTACATCAGTACTCTCCTGTTCCAGAGTCATTTGCACTAGGCAGCACTCCTAATTGCAGTTGATTGCCAGAATACCATTAATGACGTCCTAAAGCAGCCTGTGCATTCATCTTCCTAGGTCCTTTGCAGGCGGACTGTCTCCCCCCAAATCTTTCAGTTGGTGAGATAATGAGCGGAGGGAAGGGACTGTCCCTAGTGACACGCACAGCAGTGACAGGTACAGCCCTAGAAATCAGGTCTTCCCATTCCCAGCCCTGTGCCGGGAGCTCATGCTGATTCTTGTTTTAGTAGAATTTGGGAAGTTTGGGGAAAAATTAGACATGGCAGCCTTCAGACATAATAGCTTAAAACAGTAAGACTGTAAAGAGCATCGGATGGGTCACCTACATGCAAATAGCAGCTAGCACTTTCTCCCGTGAGCTAGTCTGCCACAGTGCAGTGATAACCATATTAAATCTGTCTTTATGAATAATTTGATACTTCTGGTATTCTGAGGGACAGCCACAGACCACAGTTATTGCATAGTATGAATAGAAATTTTGTAGGAAAGGATTAGAGTGCTATTCCTCAACATATCTGAAGCTACTTCAGAAGAGATTTAGGCAGCGGGGAGACTAGACTAGTTGCTACTGCCACACTTTCACCAGTAAGTTACAGTTTGCCTTGGAGATTACATTTCACTGCCTTGAGTGGGAAAAGATGGTTAAAATAGTAGATTATCTCCTGCTCCTGGGAAGTATTATCTTCCACCTTCAGCTATTAGAAGGGATGCTGTTGTCCACACACTCATCTCGGTGCATATCATACGTCTCTCTTGCATGTGTTCAGCTGGCATGTAGGGATGCGCTTTGGCTTTCGCTCAGCTCGGTCAAGTTATGCAGCAGCTGATGGGCAGCCAACAGCATGTGGCACGAGAGAGAGAACAGTTTTCACATCTTGCTGTTGATTACCAAATGAAATGTAACTCAGATTATTGGAGCTGCTCAGATTAATGATCTTGGTAGTATTTTAACTTTGCAAAGCATCTGCACCGTACGTGATCCCAGTAGTGTTTTGTTGGTTGAATCACTGCTGTGACAGAGCGAAGAAAAAAGTGTTTAAATCATATCTTCTGTTGGAACTGGTAGGCAATGTTTTGCTTTTGATAAATTTTGTCAGATACAAAGAGAATAGTTAAATGGAAAAGAAAAGCTATTTGAATAATGAGCACACTGACCATCATATTAAGTATAAAGATAGTGGGTTATATTTTGGACCTAAATTGTTTGTTTCAGTCAGGTTTGGTTTAAAATTTATGTATTTTTTTCTTTTGCACTGTTGTCAACTGTTTTTACTGATTTTATATGTAGGGTCAAATTTTTCTGATTAGCTAGAAGAGCACAAGACAAAAACATTTTTCCCCTGCCTCCTAAATGGACCAAAAACTATAAGAGCCATAACCCAAAAACTGTAAGAGCTATGTCTTGATCTGAAGAGTTTACCTGGCTTGTCACATGGAGTTTTCCTCTGCATGGTACTGCAGGGAGAGAATTAGCAGGAATTTCAGCCTTCCCTTCTTTGAGGGGTTGGGGGTCCCCACCGCTGCTGGTGTCCCATTGCTGAAGGGTGCAGAGGCATTTGTACTGCCTCCGGTACCAGCTTTTGCATGGGATCCACATTAGTCCCTGGGCCCCCTACACACTCCTCATCACACAAAACTTACTGCAGGATGTATAGATGAGATTGGGGGTGCATAAATAACAGAGATATTTTACATTTTTACTGTGTTTTGCAGTTTTGGTTCTCCGGGCTTATTTTCTACACAGCAGGGGCAATTTGCACGTAATATCTTTGCTGCTGGACTGTGAACAGTTATGCTACATGAAGTTAAGTAGCTGGTATAAAGCCCTCAGAAATGGAGTTTTATAAAAGAAGTGCTGACACACTTTTAATTGGAGTGCTGGATGCCACAGGAGCACTGTGTCATAAGCCTAGGTAGTTATTGTATCTTATTTTGCAGCTTGCAATGTCCAAGCTATAAGGCATGACTGGCTTTATTTTTAATGCAAATTATAGCTTATTTCCAACTGTTGAATTGCAGGTAGTGGGAGCCTTGCTTGCTCTTAAAACTGTTATTAGTAATTCGAAGAAATTGATTATCAGAAGAGCAGGCAGATCCTTGCAGGCAGGGGATAAACACAATTGTTTGCTGTCAGGGTGGTTTGTTTTTTTAAAGCATTTATTAAAACTGCTAGAAACCATGCTGGCTAAAAGTGTAGTTTGCAATTTTCTGAGTGCTTTATGTCTCTCAGAAAAAAATCATTATAATAACAGAGTAACTGAGCTCACACTATTTGTGTAAAACAACAGAATCTCTGGAGATACTAGGAGGGTAAGGAAACAAATGTACAGTGTCCTGATAGAAATAAAAGTATTGATCTGATGAATATTGCAGCCTAAACACTACATGTTATTAGGGTGTAATGAAATTTTGTTGTTTTGGCTTCAGAGCTATAGCACTGCAGCTGATCACTGCAACACTGAATTATTCAGAAATCACATCTTTGGCAATACTGGGGTGTTTTAGAAGATGCTATCAGCCTCCTTGTTTCTTTTCATTCTTCTCTCCCATCCAAATGTTCTTTTTCATCTGTAAATATTCCATGGATTCTTGAAATAAAGCCTTTCCCTCCTGCTTTTGCCCTGTTTGACAGAAGCTGAGGTTGTGGTTCATCGATACAGTAAATCTGGCACTAAGACTCTTGGTATTGGATCCAAAATGCCACAGGCAAGTGATACAAAATGCTGATTCAATACAAACTGACTCTCACAGTTCAAATTTATTTGGAAAAGTTTTGATAGATTATAGCACAAGGTTTTCTGCTGAATCAGATATTGTCTGTACTCCCACTGCTGCAATAAAGTTGGCATAAAACCAGCATGAACTTCATCTCATCCGCTTTGACTCCTTCAACAGATAGATGATCACGTACCCACTCCTACGGCAGATCAGATGTGTGTGCCGGGAAGCCCAGGACCACACAAGCTGGGTGTTACCAGCAGCAGAACCTCTGCCTGGAATGAAACCTGTTCTACCCCAGAGAATGGGGGGTGGGGGGTGGGGTGGAGGTATTCAAGGTGCCGTATCCAATGTCACGGACAGCTTATCCATGGAGCAGCCATTCTTGTCTAGCCTGCTGGGGATGCAGTGGTATCCGTTAGGCTGTTAGTTAAACTATTTTGGTGACTGGCCCTTCTCACTAACCAGTCTTTCCTTCATAATTTCTACAGTCTGCAGCTGCTCCCTGGGTGGATTTACTGCTGGCCCTTTCCTCATGCTGTTCATCAGGAGCCTGGCTCTGCAGCAGTGTTACAGTGTGTCTGGAGCTGTTGCCTCCTGAGTGTGGTGTATGTAGCCGTTGGTGCTCCAGCCCTTTTCCCTCAGCTGTGGAGCACTTCCCAAGTCCATGCTGACTCAGGTGATGCTCTCACATTTCCTGCGGATGGTTAAACCGCTCACAGTGGAGTGCACCTCCCCAGCATTGCAAGCAGCACCACCTCCACTGGCTTCCCTCCCTTGCTTCTAGTCATGCAGTTGGGTTTATATATAGCTGTATCCATAGCTATGTCCAATTTCATGTTTTGGACATAGATGAAAGACTGCCTGAAAGTTTCAGACAGAAACAGACCATTCTTTGCTGCATATGATCTCTTCCTACCCTTCCAGCCTTGCTTTATTAGCACAAGTGTCCTTCACTGCTATTTCACTTGAAATCAATCTCTCCAGCACTGATTGGTATGTCAGATTCCCTCTGTAGGCAAGCTTGCTGAACACTTTTATTGTACTCCCTGCAGGCAAAGTGGTCCCACAAAGAGCCCTCTAGACTGAGCTCAAGGTCACAGGTCCTAATAGCTTTCTTAGGATGGCTGCATACTCTGTCACAAATTCACTTTCAACCTGATCTTGCTGTGGAATTAAATCCCACTCAGCTTTAGCAGTGGGGAAAGGTGTTGTCCAAAACAGACCATCGCTTACAAAGGACTTGCCTGCAGATTTGTCTGGAGCTCTGGTTCTTTCCCTACAGGAGCAGGGTCTGGCATCAGGAAAGCTTCTGAAGTCAGGCACCTATCTCAAACTTCTAAAAACAAACAAACAAATTCACAGGTGAAGCATTATTAATTCAACATATAAGTAAATATTTCTTCTACAGAGTCTTCTGTTGGATCTCTGTTACCACTGCAGGCTGCGGTGACTCCTCTGTGTTTCACTTTGCTGCTTAACTACAGTTGGGCTCAGTTCAGCTGCAAATAAGTAATCTTGGTTCCTCATTACATCGAGCCTTGTGGGCTTCATTTAGGAACAACACACAGGTGGCTGTTCCTGGGCCATCTGCAGTGGTCAGGAGGAGAGGTCCACCCTGTACCAGAAGCCAGCAGCCTGTGTACAGAGGATGAGCACATCCCGGTTGGGTCACTGAGAGAGAGGACATGGAGCAACTTTAAGCCAAACTGCAGGCCTTGCAGCAAAAGACTAAAAAAAAAAAAATATGGAAGCTTCTGCAAAGACTGTGCTGTGTTTGAGATAGCAGAATGGCATTCATGTCTCTGAGACGGGGATCGGTCCATCTGCCCGCCTAAGATGCAGATCTCAATACAGCCTTTGGGCCCTAAGTCTTCCCAAGATGGTATTTTGGAGTTTGTGGTCCTGGACTGTAGGCAGGCAAGCTGGCTTCCCTCCATCCCAGGCTCACCTGGGCTGTTGATGCACGTGGCTCCACACAGACGTCCTATAGGGCAGTCATTATATGATTGTAAATGAATGCTGTACTCCTTTTGTTCATAACACTTGAATGCCTTTGGGTCGTTTCATCTGCTTCTAGAGAATCTATCTTTCTTTGGAGAAACATGTAGAATTTTAAAAATAGGAAGCATTTAAACCTCTTATACATCCTGGAGTGGATTAAAAGATCAGGGCCCAGTGCACGCTGGACGATGAAGTATGACAGAAGGATGAAGTAAAGTACTGAAGTTGAACTTTTAACGCGGTCTCTTATAGTACCTGTGTAGTGTCGTAGGTAGCAGGTCCACTCAAGCAGGCTTCACTCATGGAGCGAGCGGGTGCTGGGCAGCTGCCTTTGGTGCTCGCATGTCCAAGGAGATCGGTAGCATACTGGGATATTCCCCTGTTATGAGTCTTTCCTCCTCTACCTTTCTTCTAATTTGGTGTCATTTGTTTCTTTGTCTTCGATGCCTGTGTTCTATCCCACTTTGTGGTTATCTCTCAATACACGTAACAATAGGCTGTCAATCTGTTTTATCATACATCTTTGTTATTACTTTTTTTGTGTGTGTGTAACTGCCAGATAAAGGAAAATAGCTAACATTTATCTCTGGAGGCCTTTAAGGTATTATTATTGTTTTATTATACATATAGCATTATCGTCTTCTTGTTTAGGGTCATTTTAAGATACAGTGCACTTCACCTTTATGTTCTGCACATTATACGCTTTTGTGTGTGACCTTTCAACAGTAATAAAGAGAGAGGTTTCAAGAACACATCCACTTCTGCTGTATATTGCTCACCTTGAGCCATGGTCTTCCCATTTACGACATGGTAATTTTCATAGCAAGCGCTCTTCATACAACATAATGCAAATGAATGTGGTACTGCATCATCCCCATACCACTCTTGCAAAGTTAAGTAGTCGCTATAATGGAAATGTTGCAATAGGGTGTGAGGTGTAGACAATAGAAAGGGAGAGGCTGCCAGGATTCTGTAGGTGAGAGCTATTGTACGTTGAGGTATAAGAATGACTGATGAGGATGGCAACATGGAAAACAAATGATGAGCAGTCTTTGAATATTGGATTTTTCTGCTTTAAGTAATTACCAAATTCCTGGTTTAACTAATTACCAAATAATTTAATATTAGATTATTTAAATTTTTTTTGTCAGAATGAGAACAAACAGAAACAAATAGTTCATACTAACCAAGTATTTGGGGTAAGATGTGGGAAAAAGGTTATGTATTTTCCAAATTTAACACAAATGTAGTTTTGAGTCCCTTTCCACTGTGCCAGACATGGTGCCATTCTCTTTAGAAATTGTCTTTTTAAAGAAAATATGAACTCAGTAAGGCCAAGGAAGGTGGATTAAAATATTAAATGTACAGTGTAGACTTATATGGCCATGGAAATTTCATTCCAGACAGAAGGAATGCTTTTTAAAATTGCTACCATGGGTACTTCCAGACACAAAAGCCTGTGAGAAGACTCCTATTACCTTACATTAGCTTTTGATCTAACTCTTGGAGAACTGCTACAGGATATTAATGCCCATGATAAGAATTCTTACAGAGGAAACCTGGGAGCTGCAAGCCCTGAAGTAAACCACATCAAACACCCAACAGAACCATGTGTAAAGAATCCGCATCAAGAGAAGGCCACATTGGGAAAGTTTGCACAAGGAGGCAGGTAGCGTTGGACCTGCAAGCGCAGTGTACTCCTTTTGTGTGTATGGAATATGATGTTGCCTTCAGTTACATGTCCATATGTCATTTTCTCCAAAGAACTCACTCAGTGCGCAGAATGCACAGAACTAATTGCAAGAGCAAATTCCGTCTTGCTTTTCATTCATTTGGTGACTTTTCTGCCTTAGTTTGTGTATACCATCCAGACTTCACTCACAATGTACCCTAAATATAGCAGTAACGATCCACTGTAGCCTTGATGGTAGTAACCGAGTGCTTTGGATGCACCAGTGAACCCACCTTTACACCACCACGCTGATGCCAAGAAGATCACGCTTTGTCCGTCTTGCTGCTTGTCACCCTCCCAGCAGCAAGGCTGACTTCTTACAGCTAGTTGCAGTTTGTAAGAAAAGCTAAGTATTTTCTCCATATCAAGCACCAGCATCTTTTCTTTGTCTTTCTGAAGCTCTGGTACCAGTATTTATGTCCTTCCACTTTTAGGATCTGTGCCCTTAAAATGAGGTGTGACTTCATTTGTTGCAAAGGATAGTGAAGAGGAACAAAAAAGCTGTTCAGATTTGTGTTAAACACCAGGTAAATACAGTCACTGATAGTGCATCTGTTTCACATTGACTTTACAGTTATTGTTGCAGCTAGATTATTTTCTTGTGTTAGATGTTTTATATATTAAGCAAAGATTCAAAACGCTTTCCATTTTTTCCTTTCCATTGCTTGCTTTTTAAGTTGGAAACGAGTTTACTCTTTTAAGGCCATAGATGTTTAGCAATGGCATTGCTTGAAAAATTCAGCTTTTCATGTTCCCTCTAAATTAGGAGAAGACACTAACCGCCATATTCTTTATGACATAGTGGAATACCCTTAGTATTTCTTCTGGAGTTGCCTAAATTGGGCAATCTCTGGAGGCCCCCATTCCCTCCATCAAAGACAGAGAGAAGCTGTGGTCGTGTAGGCTCCTTAGCTAAGGTACCTCAATGAAGCACCCGTAGCCTGTAGTCCCCAGCCTGAGGGTGGCTCACAGTAACAGAAAAGTGACTTTTTGTTGGTGCATTACTTCACATCAGGTAGCCTGGGGTAACCACCTGTGTAGGCACTCTGGATCTATGTCCTTTGCAAGGCGGGAGGTTGCTGTGGGTTAGCGTAAAATCAGAGGGCACCAAGTTAACTCAAATTATGCTGTGTTTTCTGTGCGCTCAGAGCATGCACACGGGCCCGCTGATGTATGGTAACTAACTCACCTGATATAGTTTGTGGTTTGTGTGCTGGAGCCCTTGTAGTCTACGTTAATGAGGTTTTAAAAAGAGAGATGCTTCCTGAGCTCCGAGGTCTCTTGGGAACGTTGTGTACTTCTGATGTCTCTTTTCACAGCGGAGCCGATGTTTTCCAGCGAGTTATTGTCACTGCTCTCCAGGTCTCAGATACACTTGACTGTGTCTGGCCAGTGAATAGCAGTCACTCTTTTATTTATGAATGGCTCCTCTGATGCATTTGGGGGGAGAAAGCGTTTTATAGGAACCTGAGCGATATAGTGCTTTTATATATGGTGGGGTTTGCATGTGGTGTTGACACACGAAGTGCACTACTGTTAAGAGGCAGGCAGCTGCTGGCTGTCCTCACAGCCTGACAGGCCTGAGCACCTTTACCTTTGCAGGGAATGGTTTGTTCTCTGGACTGTTGTGACAAAAACCATCAGCCTTGTGCCGTGCAAGAGGTGGGAAGCAGATTGCGTTCGTCCCTGCTGTTCTGCAGTGGCTGGGTTTGCCCTGCTGCCGTTACCTCTTGGTGTAATCACACCCTCTAAACCTGTTGTGCTTTACCTGGGACCAGAGGACACAGAAAGGCTCTTCAAGGAGGACAGAGCCAACCCAATACCTCATCTTCATCCTTTGCTCAAACACATGAAGTTCAAGGGGCGTCAAAGTTGTCTTGTATGTCCTCCTTCAGTATGCACATGCAACACCCATTCACAGACTGAAAGGGGAGACGTCCAACCCAGTGTATTTAGAAACAGTTTAACTTGATGCAATATGTCGCTATAATGGATGGCCCTCCGTGATTTATTTAGTAGCGTTTTGTTTTTCACTCCTTTTTTTTTAAACTCAGTCCTCTTGCTTCTGCAGTACAAAGGAAGAGTCAAACTGACTACTTAACTGACTGAATACACCACTTGGGATGTTTCATTCTGAAACCCTGGGTGGGTGTTTTTTTTTTCAAATTATTTACACTTCAGAGTGGAAAAATAGCAACATTACTATAGCATTAGATTAAATTTCCCCAGGTTAATAGGCTCAGTGTCAGAAGTGAATAATCACAAGTGCATTGCCAATGGAGAGACCATAAAGGCACGTTCCTTTCACAATATATTCTACTTCATGAATATATTAAAATATTTTTCCCAGTACAAAAAGAACGGAAATAGCCTTTTGTTTTCCTCTTTTCATAGCAAATGCTCCTGTCATTTGCAGCACAATGAATCCCTTGAATCTGTACCAGTCAGTTTTTATCCTTTCTTCAGGACCCAGAGGCCACTGGAAAAATCTTTCACATGGCTAAACTTTGCTGAATATATTTAACCAGTAAATTATTTGTCTTCTGAACCAGACGAACCAATACTCATTTATGTTCTAAAAATGGTTTGTTTTACTTACTTTATGAGTTAGGTCTGCAATAGTAGCAAAGCCAAAGGACATTTAATTAAGTTATATTTGCTTTTTCATGATCTTTTAGCTTTAGATTATAAATCACGAATCAATGAGTACTTAATTTCCTCATATAGCATTAAAAGTAATTGCTTCATAAATTCATTTTAGTAATCCAAATATTTGCACAGGGTACGGCACAGAGAAGTTGTTTCATTGATGAGAGTTCTCACTTCCCTTTCTCCGTTGGAAGAAAATGGGGTTTGCTCATTTGGGGTCCAGTCTTTCATGGTACAGAAGTCTCCAAATACTAGTGGTGGTATTACTCTTAAATATTGGTGTCATACAGATTATTTTGCTCATTGATTTCCTTGGCACTTGAATGTCAGTGAACTTCTCTCTAAACTCCAGTCTGGCAAGCAAAATTTTGTAAGTAGGTCCGTGATCCTGTGCAGGGCCATCAAACAGCTGCTAGCTCCGGATATTTCTACTTTCTTTCCAAAATCCAAGCCCAGATGTGAAGAGGTGCTTAGATCCTTGTATATTAGATACTGCATCCTTGAACTTGAGTTTCCATTTAGCAACATGGAGTGGAGAAATTCTTCCTGCGCCACTCACCACCACAACGGACCATCTGTATAAAGAACCAGCTGCTTGAGAAGCTACAGCTGGCCAAGCCCTCACGTATGTAGAGTACATACAATGCATGTATGTATTGGGTCCTGCTCAATTATAATGATTTGTTATCAGGCATTGCTGGTTTTCCCAAGTGGAGGATTATTTTACTGAGTTGCGGACAGTGTGCTGAAAATCACAGTCTTTTAAAAACACAAATTGTCACAGTGGTGCAACGGTCCAAACCTTACGCAGCTCCATGAAAGCATTTTCACTTAAAGGCTTCTTTTGAATTGGAAAGCTTCTGATGAATTGTTTTTTCATGCGAAGAAGAAGAAAAAATCGCCAGCAGCTGCTGCAAGGAAAAGGGTCGGGTTTTCCAAGTTCTTAAAAGACTTGAGCAATGCCTCTTGCTGTAATCTTGAACACCTCTCAGATGGGTTTCAGTGGGCTTTGAGTTGCTTCTTAGCCACAAAGGTGGAAGGCAGTGAACTGATACCCTGCAGAACCATGCAGGAATAGAGCTTGTGAAAAGCAGCTGAACGCCAGCATCATCTGCTCTGCGGTGCTCCTGGGCACGGGAGGAGGGAGGGCATCCTAAGGAGCAGCTGCAGAGCGTGAGGCACACCTGAGGTCTGGCTGGTAGGATCCAAAGCCCACGCTCTGACTGGAACTGATACAACATTTCCTTGAGACTTCATAGAATCATAGAGTCATTCAGGTTGGAAAGGACCTTTAAGATCGTTGAGGCCAACCGTTAACCCCACACTGCCAAGTCCACCCTCTAGCTAATCAGCACAGGAGGAACATCAGGCTAAGGCCAAGTATGGGAGCGCTGGGAAGCAGTAAACACGTGGCACTCCCAGTCTGTGAGTTTAAACGGGATATGCCCAACATAAGGAGTTTTCTCTAGCTGGACTTCCAAGAATACCCACGGGTGTCCTTGTGCAATGATAAGTCAGGCAAAGTCTCCACGGGGGTGAACAGCAATCTGGGAAAAGGAGAAGGGAGGAGGAGGGGGCAAAGGAGGAGCTGCCGTGGCCATAATTCCCTTGTGTCTGAAAAAGGTTTTGAGAAGGAAGTGTTTTGTTTCTTTAATAGAGATGTGGGTGGCAGGGAGGGGTCAGAAAAAGAGGCCTGGGGTTAGAAACGACTGTTATGTTGGAAGAAGATCTCCACTGGAGTGCAATGGAATAATCAATATTTATCCCTAAAATATTGCTATTAAATAAACATTACAGAAACTTTCGAATATCAAGCTTATTTATAGCTTTAGGCGTGAAAACCCACATTAGTATGTTGAATTATATGAGTTCACTGCTGCCTGATAGCTGACAGCACGTCAGATTATTTGCAAATATTTTCTGGAACAGTAACCTTGAAGGATGCCAGCACCATTCAGCGTAACCTTATCAAGAGACAGGAACCAAGTGATGAGATGAGGACAGAGGATACAGAGTTTTTAGCAGCAAGTGACCTCTGACTCGCTGCCTGAGAACAGAGTTCACATGGTACCTCCCTCAGCAGAGAGGGACGCTTTTTTGTCTCTGACATTTGCACTGATTCTGTGCAGGGGTTTTGGAAGATGCTGTGAGTGATGTCTAGATGAGAAACTGCTCTGGGCAGGAATTTGAGAGTACATTGGTCACATTTAAGTGGGTTTATCTCCTCCAGCCTGCAATACCAAGCTTCCGCACAAATTATGTAATCATTTTAACAAAGTGTTCTGTAATTGACATGAAAAAGGCAAAGTAAAATAAAAATGAATTTCTCTGTAAGCAGGAAGGTTCATTCATTTTAACTGCAATCTGCAAGAGGGAAAACGGGGAGAAAAAAATCCCAAATGCAGGCTTTTTATGGAAATTGTGGCCTCGTTGAAATTATAAGCTTTCTGCTATTTAAATGAATAATGTTCCCTAACACAGACTATTTTCTCATTTAAAAGTCTGTTGGGGTATAATTTCATCCTTTTACTGTCTGCTGTGTTTTAACTTACAGCAGTCTGACTAAATATTGTATTTTGCATCCATCAAGAATTGTCGGTTGAGTTTGTGCAACAAGCATTTGTTGCTCAATTAGAAGGCTCTGACTTTGACATGTAACATTCTGCACGGAGGTATATAGGGCCCTTATCACACGTAGAGCAGGTGTCATTAAAATGCATATTTTCTTCCCTGGTGATAGCCAACAGCCATGATGCCTGCTTGGGCGCACAAGGAGTGAGAGGGCATAGGAGTCCAAGTCATTGCACATTATCTCTGGGCAAGATGCAGAGGCAGGCCAAGTGCCAGAATGACTGTCCTCCCTGTGAGAAAGGGACAGAGGGGACAGGCAGGATGAGTGACCGGCTCTAACCCACACCGGGCAGAAGAGCTAATCTGAGTGTTTGTGGATTTGGCACTCTGGACAAGTTGGAGGGCTCCCTTGGGTGCAAAGTGCTTCTTCATGCCAGCAAATTCAGTCCAGCATGGGCAGCCAAGCACCTTATATCCAAAAAGCATATTTTTTTGTTTGTTTGTTTTTCGTTTGGTTTTTGGTGTTGGTTTTTTTTTTTTTTTTTTTTTTTTTTTGCATATCCCACATGCTCCCAAATCTTAAGTCATGGCTCCGAAACCTGGTCTAAAAATAATGAGATGTGAGCAAATACATGCACCTGGGTTTCTTCGCCTTCTAGTTTTCAACCATTTAGTATGCACCCGGGTCACATCTTCATGTTTTTATCCATAGCTGTGATGACTAGTCACTTTATTGTTGTTGTTAAAACAAATGTTGAGGTTCTCACAGACTCACGTGGCTGGGAGTTGGGGCTTTTAAAGAGCATACCGTGGGGCTCCCGGTAAAACGATGAGAGCAAGCAACTTGCAGCGTAAATTACCTTCAGTCTTCTGAGGGCATCTTCGTTAAGCAGAAGGACACAGCAGTGAAAGATATTTAATGACAACAAAAAATGTCTTGCCTCAAAGATGCAGTTAACCTTGACAAATAAGTGTGAGTCCTCTAAGGAGTAATAAAAGTGCTTACCTACTTTATGTCTGTCGGTCTGTCGTTTGGATGCTGCTGCATGCTCTATCAATTCTTACAGTATTTCCAGTGGCGAGGCCAAGTGGTTTATAAAGTTTTACACGCTGCCTGTGTGCTGATAGAATTACAGCTGTGACACCTCTGTTAGAGCAGGAGAGGAGTTCCCAAGGGCTGCTGCTGAAGCACGCTTTGTGCGAGGCAGGCAGAGGGACCTGCATCACAGCCAGGCTGCCCGGAGCGGGCAGGCAGGCAGCAGGCACTGCCTGTGATCAGCTGTGGGATCCACACCGGAGAGCGAGCCTGCAGCAGGGGCGGCATCGCTCTAGAACTAGGTTTGGTGACTGCTTCCAGGAGCCTCCTCTGTTCCGCTGGGGAACACTTTCTGGATATCGACCCACACTTTAGTATTACTGAACACTTTATCCCACCCACAGAGACAACTGCGACTGAGGACAGCAGCCCTGACAGGCACAGTGATAAAAATATTAGCACCCCTGGGAAGCCACTGCCTGTGAGGCTGATCTTCCTCACCACGTTACTTCATGGTAAAGTTCCTCTCTTCTCTTACCCTGCTGTGGTGGGGAACATCCCTGACCCCATGGCGCTGCCGTTACCCAGGCTGCTCTGTGGTTTGTCCCAGCGAGTGGGGAGGTACTGGGGGAGAGCAACTGGGGACCACTAGAACTTCAGTTACACTACGGTCTCACCGTGCATATGGTCCCGGGCCCCCGGACCCTGAGGAGTCAGACACCCTCTCTTGAAAAAAGAATTAAATGTGGCACAGGTATTTTGGGGCCATCGTGAAGGCGACTTTCAAGCCTGAGTTTGCTCTGCACTGAAGATGTACACATTGTGAAGGGAACTTGTTGCATTTTCTTTGTAGTCCTTCTGTGCTTTTTTTTTTTTCCAAAAAAAAAAAGCCCTTACCGGCTCTTGTTTTGGTTAGAAATATGGAAAATACCCAGCTGGAGATATCCGTGGTGGAAATGACACTGCTTCGAGAGGGCTTTCGATGCCGCTTCACAAAGCAGGCTGCAACATCGTACGTGGTGTCTTGCAGGCAACATAAGTGGCACTAACAGTGGAAATTCGGATCGCACCGAGAGACAGGGCGGGGGGCAGTGAGGGTGCAAGAAAAGACCAAGCGAGAAGGTCTCGGGTGGAGCACTGCCATTCATCAGCACGCAGGGGGTGGCCTGGCTGTACCATGTTTTCAGCTCCTGCTATCTCAGCTGTTCCGGAGGTCTAGCAGGCCTGCAGCTTTGCTTCCTGATGCCCTTACCTCTTTGCATTTACAAAAGAAATGGAGTTTAAACCATGCTAAAAGCTTTTGGCTAAACCAGGCTCGAACTTGACAGTTGTCCCCGTGGCCGCCAATCTCCTGAAGGAAGCAGCCAGCAGCACCAGTGTAATTACGCCCTTCCAAGCGGCGATTGCACTCATCAAAGCCAAAGCCAAAGCTGAGATACCCTCTCTGTCCTTCCCAGGACTGTTAAGCAGTGGAGTGGCATCTCTCTTATTTAGCAGACCTTAGGAGATGTTTCAGATTTATTTGCATATAGCATTGCAGGTAGCCAACCTGGTTAACGTGTTAGTTCTTCTAGAGCCGAACAAACCCTTCGTGCCTCTCAGGTCTCACCACGGCTTCTGCAGGGGGATCTCCATGCGTTGAACGGACGCAGTGGGTGACTTACATTGGTAGCTTAGTTTTTGTCTTAATTGTTTACATTTTGGCTTGACACAGCAGTCCCAATGCTTCTCTGGCCACATGTCAGTCTTGCTAATGCCCTTTCTGTGGCTGATCATCCACTGCAGAGCTGCTGAGGTATGGCCAGAGGTGGGAAGGGGCTTGCCTTCCAATCGCCACTACATGTTGCTTAATGGTATTTACTTGGTTTGGGCTGGAAGTCTTATTCTTCTCTTGCTTATTGTCATTACTCACAGCAGTTTGTTTCACCTCTTATCTTGCTAACATGAAGTTTGGATAAAGCCTCTTAAGAAACAGCCCAAGTATGTGATAAATAACAGCCATAGGAGGCCACAGCCAAGTACTTTCAACTCTTGCCTTTTCTATTTTCTATTGTTTGTACTTAAGGATACATTTTAGACTTCACAGGCCAAATTCATCCTATTCAAATGAAGTTACCTCAGAGACATGCTTGGCTCTGTTGCTTTAAAAAAAACAGATAATCCCAAACAGCAGGATAATTTTATGACCACTAATTACATTTGTTGCCATGCAAGCTAAGATAATGATAAGAGTAATCGTGTCTCATGCTTCAGGGCATACGCTCATCACCTGTGGACATCAGGAAGGAATTTTTCTCCCCATGTACAGAACTGTTCAATTAACTAGATGTATTGTGGTGGTTTTGTTTTCTTTCTGTTTTCTTCCTCTGAAGCACCATCCATTAGCTTCAGTCAGAATAGGTATACCAGACCAGATTAACCGACAGTCTGATCCAACACGGGTATTCCTAAATCCCCATACTGGAAAGTAAAATCAGCTGAGGAAAAAGAATATGTAATCTTTTGCAATTTGGATACAGATGGTTTTTTAAATGCCTGAATATCCCGCCTGTAAACAACGTTGAGAATGCAGCAACGCTGAGCTTTGAGCTACCGTGTCGCATAAAAACCGGCGCCGCGAGTGTCCTGGTTTGAGGAAACTTGGAGCACGGCTCTTCTCTTTTGACTCTGTGAGTAGCATCTGCATTCGAGCACCACTGGCTCCTACGGATTATGTTTGTGGCTACCCGTCACGTTGCATTAGAATAGCCAGCCTCAGCCAGAAAAGCAATTGAAAGGCATTGGAAATCTGCCTCGCTGCCCACATCCAGGGAATAAGCTCTCTGATAATCCTAATAGAGAAGATCAAATTTGCCAAGAAAATAGAAGAGATTGCTTGTATTTTGCTTCATTCTCCTCAACTATCTTTCTGCTCCTCACAAGACTTAATCAACAGCTAATAAACCTCGGCTTCTCAGTGCACAACCGAGTATTGTCTTTCTAGTACTTGTGTTGGGACTGGGATTTATCTGTTATTGACTTCATCCCTTTCCTATCCTTCGCTTTTGTTTGGTCCCCATTCCCCTTTTCTCACTAGCGCTTGCTTTATTTTTATCTCTAGTAAAGCAGGTTTGCCATTTAATTAGCAGATTGGCCTCTACCTGAAGCCAAATGAAATGTAATCTCCTGTCGACCTGCATGCAAGGTAGAAATTCTGTGTCTGAAAGATTTCAACATTTGTCTTTGCTCATTTCTGGACAAAATCAGAAAACTCCCAGGTTTATTTCTGGGAGAATATTCTGAAAACAGAATGGTTTGGATTTGTCAAAACTTGTTGGGCCTTTGTTTTACGTTAATAAACCAGCCAAAAGGAAGCCATTTTGCAGCAAAACAGGAGCAGCTCTGCATTATTTCCACCGGCCTGGGGTAGCGAAAAACTGAGCAGTGGCATATTCAGATGCAGATTTTGGTGGTAGATGAGAAGATGAACTCCTCAAAAATTAAAGCGACCCGCCCTTTGCCGTTGGGGAGCGGAGCGGCTGGGAGGAGCGGGCAGCGCTGCCGTCCCTGGGGACCCGCCGCCTCGCCGCCCTGCAGCCGGCTCTGCCCTGCCCGTGCCCATGCTGCAATGCCGAGCAGCGGGAGGTCTCCTTTCCAACTCTGGCAGCCATCAGGGTGAATCATGAGATACAGCTCTTCTTAACAGTTCTATACACCTGTGTTATTAACTATTCATAAAACTATACGGCCCTTTTAAAACATCCAGCTACAGTTATTTAATTCTCTTGACTTGGACAATAAAAACGCGATTGGAGAGGATGTCAGACGCTTCCCCAGGAGCCAGCCCCACAAATATAGATATCTCGCAGGGCACCTGAGCTCCTGTGGTGGCTCGGCATGGCTGAGCACTGAACCAACATCACCCAAATAAGCTCTCTTGATTCATATTAGGAAGAAAGGCGTCATATCCTAATCAAATAGCACAGGTCAGCGTAAGCAGTAACAGCTTATTTTCATTGCCGAGCCTGCACTGCACAAACACCTATCTGTCAGCATTCAACTGGTTTAGTTCCAGGCAAAATGACTTGCTTGCTATCCAATCTGGCGTGCTGGCAGTGCGGGAATGCAAACAGCCAGCCCTTTGTGTTCACCTGCAGCTCTATTCCCTTCATCAATAATTGCTAAAAAGACAAGCGAAATTTTTTATACGTTGATTCTAGAATTACATCACAGCAGTGCTTGTGTTTGATCAAAATTGCTGAATGTTTTTTTTTTTTAACTTGGAATAACATAAAAATTAAAGTCTTGAAAATTACACATATGCCTCATCGTAATATAAGGAATTCCAAAAACTACTTGTGAGACAAGTCATGCTCACCATATTCCTTGTAAATTGTCAGAAAATGGTTGACCAACCTATTCTCATTCCCTCAACAGCAATGGCAAAATGCTCAGTGCAGCTGGGAACATACCGCTGCAATGCAAAATTCTTAGCTGAGACTTCCAGATCTAAACATTTGCGTGAAGCAAAGAGACCATTCAAATGCATTAACCAGGCCAAGCGTGTACCTACTGGTTTTATCCACAGTATCATAAAAACCAACTATTCCCAGGGGCTTTGGCACGAGAAGGTGCCATCAGTCCTACCTGTAACCGAAGTCTGCCGAAGCCGAGGTTAGTCAGTACTGATGGGGAGCGCACACCATTTTGCAGGTTGGCTCCAAGGGAGAAGTTGCCTGTTTCTTTGGGTTCTTCTCCAAACTTAAAAGCATCGGAGCTGCACACAGTTCCCTTTGCTTTTTCAAGAATTCAGATCCAAAACCTTGTATCCGGCCCAGCTCCAGTTTTAGACAGAGCGTTGCAAGTAGAGAGTGGGGAGTTAGTTGTGGCACGCAGAGAAAGAGAAATGATTCCGAGGACAATGAGGAAAGAATGTAAATACGGAGCTGGAAGAGAGGTGACACAAAAAGATTAAGTTACCTCTGCGACAAGGGACAGATCGGGAAGGACTTCAAGGAAGTGGAAGTTCACGTGGTCAGAAGAACAGGAGAAGTCAACTTCAGCAGCAGAATTAAAGCAAGATTTCAGAAGAGAGATGGATGGAAAGTGAAGTGGAGAAAGATAGTCCATGCGCTTTGGCTTCAAAGGGTAAGGGGAAAGGATTGGATTTAGCACCAGAAAGAGGAAAAGGAATAACCAAGTGGGAGAGCCTAAGGGAGGGGGAGCAGAAGAGTCAGGACTAATTCAACACTGAAGTTACAGGTCAGTGAAGTGGAAAGGTTAGTGAAGTTACCAGCTATGGCAAAGGAAGTGTTAGGGTGGAGGAAAACAGCTTTGTTCCTGAGAAACCAAATCTGAGGTAACAGCAAGACATTTAGGAGGAAAAGCGAGCTGAGGCAGAGAGCTGAGACAATGGAGGAAAGAAGGAAAAAACTGGGCAACACAGAAAGAGGCCTTGGGTGTGTTAGCTTTAAACCCTGACCTCTTAGGAAGTTCACACTGAAGTGGTGGCTGCATCCTATTATTTTACTTTACTTGATGACCAAGAGCAATGGCAGAAAAAGAGATAAGGCTTAAAACTAAAAGGAAAAGGTGTCTGGCTTGTCGAGTTGCCTTCTCAGACCCCCAGAAGCCAGCAAGAAGAGGTAACACCACAGGATTGTGCAGGAGAGGCGGCTCAAGCAAAATAAAAAACGATCTGGTTGCACGTGGCAGCAAACAAATATCTTAACAGCAGCTGGGAAAATCGGTTCTCTTCTTCTAATGCATGGGAAGTGACAGTGCCCAGGCTGAGACAGGGCTACAGAGCTGACGTGCTAAATGGCAATTGTTTGGTACTGGGTTCCGGCATACACCCACGCATATTACATCCCGATGTTTGATGTTCACAAACCATTAGATACATGTATATTTATGGTTTGATAATCAGCTGTCATTAACAGATGAGTAAACAACATAATGTTCATATTTAGGAGGAATATGCAAACTAAAGAGAAACTGCCAACTCCTAAGAACATTTATTTTCTCTACACTTAATGGGGGGAAAGGAGGAGGAAATACTCTGTCTGTAAATTAATTATGGGATATTGGCAATGCCTCCACTACTGTACAACTGTAATTATCTCATCTCAGTGCGTGGGACTGTAGTCATGCACCCCCAGCTATTCACATCCATGGGAGTTAGGAATATACCCATCAGTGTACATTTCCTAAGTTAAATCGTTTTTACTGTTTCTTTGAACTCAGCAGAGCAGAGATCTCACGATCTTTTCAGCTGCTGTTGTGCCAGGATGGGGAGGCCTTCGGCCCTGCTCCCATCTTGTAAATCAAACACGTTTCAAACTTCAAGAGACGGTGGAAACTTCTCCCCATGGAAAATGCCAATTTAAGTAGAGCTGCTTGATTTGAGTGGGGTTTTCATGCAGTTTTGCAGACCTCCCCTAGTTTCTTGCAGATCTGCTGTTACCCATCAGCTACGAGCAGAGCACGAAAACGCTCTTGGCCCCTCCACAGATGTCCCTGAGATGAGTACGATCCAACGTAGCTGTCACTCCCTGGTGACAGCTTTAACAATCCCTGACAGTGCTTTGCATACAAATGCACTTTATGAAAGGTGTCGTTATCCTATATTTGTGGATGAGAGAAACTGAGGAAGCAGGATGGGATAGATCCAGGGATGAGGCAAAAGAAGTAGAGAATTATAAGGAAAGGTCAGGTCTGGAAAGAATGAATCTAGAATGATGAGAAGATGCTTCAATAGACACGGCTGACAGAGCTGGAAGAAATAAAAAGGCATTGAGCTAGGGATGAGGATGGGAACAGAGTCCAGTCTCCTGACTGTCATCTCCCCATTCTCCTACCGGTTAGGCCATGTGCTTGCAAAATGGTACACGTATTTATAACACGTATGGATATTTGACAAATAGCAGATTAACATTAACAGTAGTTTCCTGGACAATATCACCAACTTTCCTCTTAGCTGATTCTTCCCCTGCCTTATAAAATTAGAACATTTTGCTGTCTGTTTTGTAGATGAAAACAGATCATGTACAGATGCAACGATTTGGCATGTTATCACACCAGCATTTTCAGTGTGGGACAGCAGAGCCTCTCCAGCTGCTAAGTATCAGTCCCTTCAGCAGAACCAAATTCACTAATCTGGTGCTTCCTCCTGCCCATAGCCAGGCTTATTGGGGAGGATTATCTCGTTGTCCAGGGGTAATTTTCTCAAATAAATGGGTCAAAGCTTGTGCTGGCTCCCCTCCTGCAGTCCTGCTGAGTTCAATGGCTTTGCTCAGAGCACAGACTGGTTCCTCATTTCCATCTAGATCCTTGGGCTGTGGCTGAGTAACTAGAAGTGGCAGGTGAAGCTGAAGGTTTTGGCTTTGTTTTTTGTGAAGAAGAGACGAGTGCAGCAGAACAACATATGGTACACTGCTTGGCTAAAAATGATTTAGTGCGAAACTATTGCTTCATTTCTGTCTCTCTGCAGCCGCATACACTAATGTAGTGGTGTAACTATTAATCTAATAAACCGCTAATATTTATTATTAATTGAACCATTTAATCTAACAGTGGATTAGAGGAAGGCAAATGTAGGACTTAATGACTATGCTGATTGGTATAAATTTTAACAGTGAGCACAGGCTGTATAATATAAATTGTGTTCCTGCTGCTGATAAATACCTTGTAACTGGAAGAAACTGTACTCAAGCAAAACTAGTGCTGGCTATCAAGAGGTATTTTTGTTATTGTTGTTTTAGTGAACACGGCAGGATTTAACTCTAGAAGATGAGGTCACTGTTGATTACCAATGGTTTATTATACTAATGGCAAAGAAAGTGGTTATTGGTAATGTCTGCTTAACATTAGAGGTCATCTTACACCCAAAACAGAGCCCTGAATGGATGATATAGTGCTGCTGTGATAAACTGAAGTGTAATATAACAAACGGCAATCATCTTCATTTCTAACAAAATCCCCTGCGTTGTCTGCAAATCCATCATCGCCAGGGCTATCTCTAGCCCACCTACTGTTGCAAACGGCTCCACATTCCTCGTTTTCTAACTGGAAGCAAGCACGCACCCACATCTTATGTAGACAAATAATCTGCTTAGTGCTAAAATCTTGTTTCCCAGACAATGATGCATGAGCGTTTAGGAATATTTCCGTTTGGATTGGAGAGATGCTTCAGCTCTGTTACTTTTCAGGCTTTTGTAGTCAGAAGGAACGTCTGTATCCTGTGGGGAAACTAATGGAAAAGCCCAAACTTCCTAATGGGACGTATCTTGCTCTAAGCTCTTGGAGGACCTGAGATATTAGACTTTATCATTGTGACATTATGGGCTTTAGACAAGCTATTTTTAGAGGTTTCTTTAAAATTTGATCAGTTATAATTTTCCCTTTACAGTTATAATTTTCCTTTTTGTATGAGCTCTATAGCTAATACAACATCTCTGGGAAGCATGGCAGCACCCTTTCTAAGCAGGGGGTATGAAAAATACTCATAATTAAAAATATTCTTTCAAACATTTGCAATTTTGTTGTCGTTGTTGTTATACATAGGACATGTGGTAATGTTATGTGTCTCACAGTCATTTCATCTTGCTTAAGTTATTGCAGCAGTTCCAGGTTTCCTGCTGCGAAAATGCTGATACCACCTTCCAGGTCTGATGAAAATCGAGGATATGTTTTTATTCCTGGCTATCCTACCTTAGGCCTCCATGAAGCTTGATGTTAGCAGAAAGAGAATGGTTCAGCCTACATCTTCTAGTGTAAGCAGAGACCAAAGCATGAAGGTCATCTTCCATTTTGTGTGTCCCCTCCCCTAATTTGCTCTCCATTTTCTACAGCTGAAGGAAACATGCTCTGTGCTTCTGCTATGAAAGCAAGGATGTGTCAAAGAAACTAGAAACTTACCTTTCCCTATCTAGGAAATCTGTCTTCTTGTTTTTCCATCTACTTCTGGTATATGAACTGGGAGAAAAGCTGTTTCTTACTCTCATGGCCTCTGGAGGTCAAGGGAAGAGAGAAATGGAAGAAACAAAAAGCTGAGAAGATGAATTAGAGGAAAAGAACGAATTGGTGGGAAGATTAAAGAAGAGTGGAAAGGAAGGAGGAGAACCTCTCCAAGAAAGAGATGATTTCGTGGCTTGCTTACCTGTTTGAGATATGATCGTGCCAGGAGTTTTGGCAGAAGTTGCTTTATAAACTTGCCTTGGTTAGGAGCACTTTTGATCTCACTGCAGTATGGCACATCACCCTACTGACGCAGCTACGCTGCCTCACATTTCCCACTGTTATCCCACACTTTCTCCCAAATTAGCTGAATCTGGAAGAAAACATAGCTAAGAGAGTCCAAGGGAAAAAGTGAAGGGAAAGAGTTCAGCAGCAGGACAGACATGCTAAAAGGATGATGCAGTGAGAGAACTAAAGCAGATGAAACCGTGATATAAAAAAAAATAATAAAATTATCAGGATTTGAATATGGAAATTTGAAAAGGGAAAGACTCAGCACAATGTCCTCAGTACCGAGTAGTAGCTGTCAAGTCGTGTTTTCTGAGCCATCTTCAGAAAAAGGGAAGGGGGTGCGACGCATTAGTGAAGGTGTCGGCGTTCAGCTGGCACGAACGCTTCCAGCTGCAGTGACCGCTGCTCTGGCGCAGACCCCAGGCTCCCCCCGCCCCAGCTGCGTTGTACTTCGGAAAATTAATAATGAGCGTGACTCAACGCTGACCATAATCAGTGCGGAGGACTTCGCTCGCTTGGCCGGGGGTTGAGCCCTGCCACGAAGGCCGAGCTCCTTGCTGCAGAGGGAAGTGGCTCTGAGGGTGAAGTCTCTCCCCTGGCAACGTCTGAGCTACAAACCAGTTTTAGGAACTGGTGGTGAGGAAGACAGCGGCTCTTGGCTGTCCCGACGCAGTAAAGCAGCACTCGCCGCTAGCCATGTTGCTAAATGCAGATGTACTTCATCAGGCGTATAGGTCAGAGCCTGCACCTCCTTCACCCATGGAAGTTGCCACAAGTCCCCTGACCTCCATGGAAACACGCTGGTTTACACCATGGCTCCCGCTCAACCAGTTTTCTCCTTCCTTCTCTTAGAGCTGGTTGGTATTTTACAGGTGTTTTCTTGCTCCTGGTGCTCATTTAGGTTGCCAGGTTGTTGCAGCTTCCAGTTATTCTCCTGCCCAGCAACAGAATGGGGCCGTAAAAATTTACTTTCTTGTTTACATCCACTCAGCAATTTTTAAGAAGAAAAGTGGCAAAAACCATAAGCAAAGAATCAATGCTTGCATTTAATAGTTAAGCATAAAAGTCATTCTTAAACAATATTTTTATTTCACTTTTAATGAGAGACCAGAAATACCACTACTGGGTTTTTAAGGCCCATAAGGCGTTAGTACTCTTGTTATCTCTGATGTTCATGGTCTCTCGAACACCATTTATGCTGGGCATTATTTTTGACAATGCAGTATGGCAAATGCCTGGACTGGGATTCCTTGGAATGAATAAAAGATTTATAGTGGAAATTCTACAAGTAATATCTTGTTATAATACATTTTTGTGCTAACTGCAAGTGACAAGTGATTGCTCAAACTTGTTCCTGCAGCTACCAGGTTTTCCTCTTTAATCCTATATTAGTTCTACAGAAAAAAAGTAAGAAACACAAGGAGAGCTGTCTTTTCATTTATTTTATCTCACCTCTATAGGAATATTTTCATGGTAAATTCAATATACTTTGTCCGAAATGTAAATGGACTGTTCAATATATTTTTAACTCAAGCACTGTTTAAACATTAAAATCCTCTTTTGCAAATGCCGTTGTGATAGAGGTTCAAGACTTTGCAGGGGCTTAATAACTTACTGAGAGGAAAAGAGGCCAGTTTTGTAGTTAAGACTTGGTTTCAGAGGCTGCACTTCCTTGCTCTGCTGCAGGCTTCCCACGGGACCAGGGCTCAGCTGGCAGCTGCTGTGGGTGTCATTTCCCCATCCACAGACCGGACACGATGTGCAATGGGTGCTCTGCAGTCTGCAGGGCAGGGAAACAAAGGGAAACAGGGAAACATTAAAACAGGCTAGACACAGGAGAACCGCAGGTGGGCATTGATGCAAATCACAGAGGGGATGGTGCTACCATAAAATAATTCGAGATCTTTTGTGTTTGTAATATGACAACCATATTTTGAGGTCATGAACATCAAGCTTCAAAGCTTTTGTGTATATTGGTTCCGCTACCTTCTGCCTGATGTTACGAGGCACCATTTGGGCTATGAATGAAAAAAATCTTTCAATGGAAGAGGAAAACCACAATGATGTTTGAGACCAGTGACATGGTGATGTGTCACTGCAGGCTGCGGTATATTTGTGTTTGCAGTGCAAACCAGAAAGGTTCGCTGTACACAGGCAATGCAGAGTGTACCAAAGTGCAGCATTTCACTTTAAGTAAAGGTTACTACCAAACATTTCCAAAGAATGTAGAAGAACCTCCTCAAATGTCAATTATCAGCAAACTCTATCCAAACTAAATTTTCATGGCAAGTCTTATGCTGTTTTGGTGGTTTATGTCCTGAAGGTTGCATATGCATCCCTTCCATCCCTTTTTCCGCTCTAATCTAAACACAGGATGTTATCTTTATTGCGTCTTTTCAAAACTTGCACAGGATTTAATTTAGCTCCTGTATGGGAAGAAAACGAGAGGAAGAGAGAAACTGGCTGGGGGTTTTTTGGAGTAAAAACAAACTGGAGCAGCACTTAGGGGAAAGATGTAAAATGGTGTGAGGTGATGTAGCTGGTCACTCAGGGAGCAGTGAGCAGCAGCTGAGTAATACCTGGCTCCATGCTCTGTCAGCTTCAGCAAGCCTCTCCATTCTGGGCTAGAAAAACACTTTCCAATTCAATATCCAGGCAATGTTCAGGTTCTTTGCTGAGATTGCCAAAGGTGCCCATTTGGGTCCTGGTGATGGTCTATGTATGGATGGCTGCTTACCAAAAATTGCATTGATAACACCTGCTGTGTCTGTCAGCTTTTATTGCTACCAGATGTAATTAGATTTAAGTGGTGACACAGGAGTATGAGACAATCTGCCTCTTAAAATGTGATCTTCTGGACACAATAAAAACTTCTGAGCCTTGGTCTGTCCTTTTGTTAATCATCCTGCCGGTTTCAAGATTCCTGTCTTTCTTTTGGATTTCTCACTCTGATTTATTTCCATCCGTGGCTGTTTTACCAAGCATACACCACGGCAGCTCACATCTCTGCTTGCTTCTGGTTTCTTGCCTTGTACATTTTTCTCGTCATACTTGGTACCAAAATTTTCTTCAAGCAAAAGTATTTCAAGAGCCATTAGCTTTTCCTTGCTAGCCTGAGTGTTGCAGTAGTGGATTGTATCGTAATTGTGTCTTGTTTGTTACAGCTAAAAGCTGGGCTCATTGGTTGTACAAATTTATTGGTTTGTAGCCAAAATCAATCTGTGCATATGTTTGTCGTGCTGTGACACAGTTACTGGGTTTTTTTAAAGCAGTAGTTTCTCTGACAGCTTGGCTCGGTGTCCTCTGGATAATATCAATTTGCTGTAGGTAGACCTTCCTACTGAGTCGCAAATGCTTTCAACCCACCGGAGTCAGGACTGAGCCTGCTCACCGTCGGTGGGTCTGTGTCTGTAGCACACTCCTACTCTCAGGTCTCTTCTCGGAGCCTGATGTGCAGTTCAGACACAGAAACGGTGGCCCAGATTTCTCAGTCCCCACACTGTTTCTGCTTTCTCATTTGTCTAAGTCTGCCTTTGTGGACAATGAAAAAAAAGTAGGCAAAGGAGTGGATTAATGAGGTTCACCTTGCTCATCAAGAAGGCTGCAGAACAGCAGTTCTTCCAAAGCAGCAAATGCCATCATGTTGTCCTTGACCTTGGTTTCCTCTCTCCTGCATATCCATGGGTTTGTCAGTATTGCACATTAGGAAAACCATCATAACGTCACTTTAGTTCCAGACTACTTTTGGTGCATGCAATGAGAACTACAATCAGTTCTGTCTGCAGAGAAGCCACTGCCGTGGAGCCACCTCCATGGGCGGTAGCTGAAGGGCAATCACGTCTGGGTCTTAGGTAGCTTTGTCTTGGCTTCTCAGAGACATTCAACTGGGTATCAACCTCCTTCCTCAGGCAGGGGGTTCTGAATATATCACAATAACCTTGCGGTGGGTATTTCTCTGTTTGGCTTCAGACTGAGGTTGAAAGCACTGCTGGAAATACACTTTAGCCAAAGATTGTTTAGGTCAATTGTTCCTTCTGGTATTAAAGTTATGAATCATCTTGGCATCAAGGTGTGACCTTTCCTCTTTCACTATTATGTCACCAAAAAGAAGGCAGAAATGGAAATAGGAAGATGATTGCAATAAATTTCTCACCACTGATATAATGTCTCATGTGCACTAGGAGTATTGTACTCGTAAACCTCATCTTCCTTGGCACAGATCCACACTAAACTTTGTTTCTGGTAACAGAATCCTTCACTTTTTTTCCAGCACGGCTTTCTCAGCATCATAAACCACCTGCTGGAATGAGTTCTCTGAAGTGACAGTGCAGAGATTTCCATCCAAAGCCGATGCAGGCAATCTGAAAAGCTGCATTCCCGCAGTGCAGAGTCCCCCCAGGAATGGTCTCTCCAAGCATCATGTTTTGATGTTGCTTGTTCAGAGGTGACAGTGAATAAAAACATTTGAAAAATCTAAAGTGTAGGTAACGATGAGGGAATAAATGTCAGTTCTTGATCTGTATCTGCCTTGGAAACAGTTAAATTTGCAGAGCAGAAACTCAGTACTGGTTATTTACTACAATTCTAATCTTTCACTTAAAAAAATTATTTTTTTCCCTGCAATAAAAACTCTTGAAATTAAATTTGACACATTGGAGTCTGAAAAAAACCCCTCTATTTCAAATCAAATTGTATCTTTGGAACAATGTACATCAAAATACAGAGGGAAATTGCAAGGAGATTACGATAGGATTAAGCTATTTTCTGCGCCGAGCGATAGCGCTGCAGCCCCGTCAGAAGCTCCTCTCCGGGCTAATGCGGTTGCTCAGGGTAAAGCACAGCTCCTGGAGGATGCTCTTCTCTCTCCAACCTACCAGCCGGAGTGGTCTTAAAAAAAATGGTGCTCCTAGGAGTTTGTCACCTCCTGTCTCAGCTTCTTTTGACTTTGGTCGACTTTGTGTGGACTCTTACCCTGGGCTGGGTGCCCCAGCCGTGGAGCAGCCCCCAGGGACCCAGCAGTGGGGGGCTGGGTGCTCATCCAGCTTTCGGGAGAGGGGAAGGTGCTGTAGCTGACTCTGCAGTAGCGCTTGGCTCAATATGAAGGGCAAGGAGAGTGAGAAGGGAGGGTTTGCAGATGTGGGGCTTGAGAAAGGGGTGCACAGCACTCTGCCAGAGCGTGTGGGTGCAGTCGGGTGACCCCAGGGTTACCCTGTGGTTAAGCACATTCAGCCCCTCAGTCTGGGAGAGCAAGGAGACCTCCCTGTCACCTTCCTCCTGTACTTCTCCTCAGGCCCACTTCTACAGAAAGGGTGCAGGACTAGGATTTAGTGTAGTGTAAAAAACCTCCTCCGTCTTGCAAACCGCTTCTCCCATTAATCCAGAAGATTTTATGGCATCTCACTCTGCTTATCAGTCCATCGTCAAACCATACATGTAAAATGGTAACAGATAGTTTGATTTTAGAAGAAACTTGTGGTTTTCCTATGCCCTTGTAAAAACTCTTAGGAACATAGAAAACGGCTAGCTTTATATTACAGCAATCTTCTTGTCTTCCCAGACCTCAGCATCATTCCCCAGTAACCTTTTAAAAGAAAGATAAGTCACATAATTTCTTGCCTGGGAGCAGGACGCATCTGCCCTTGGGGATTGTGAAGATGTGCTATCCCTGACCAACGCAGCAGTGCCAATAAAAGCCACAAGCATGGCTGTATCTCTTGGATGGGGGAGGTGGTGTGGCTGAGCGGGGCAGGGGGAAGCTTCCCGGTGTAGCTGCATCTGCATGCAGCATGCTGTGCCGCGGTGCTTGCTGCGGGACAGCGTTCCCACGCAAGCCTGCCTTTCAATTATTAATAAGGATTGAACTTTCTTCTTAAAAGTGAAGAATGCGATTCATGTTGAAATCCCTATTCCGTGTCTTTGCTCCCAAAATGTCAACATTTTGTGATTTTTTTTTTTTTTTTTTTTATAGCATTATATGTATGGCTCACCAATCCGGTATGATAAAAATCTGAGAATTATATCATTTTTTTGATAGAAGAAAAAGAACCAAAGCATGCTTACTATAGTTTCTATTTAACTGTTAGTAGGGGGCTAATTACTGTGAACTTTTGCATCATGATTTCATGTAACTTGTTAAAAAAAAATAATATCTATTTAAAATCTGATTCCTGTATTTTGACTAATCAAATAATTTGCGGTAATTAGTTTTCAGGATTAATAAAAGCAGAAGAAAGAAACCATGGGAGACTAGCTCCACATTTTAAGCATGCATAAGGAGTTACTCCCATTTACACTTAACTTTATATTCAGTTACAACTAGTCCTGGGATAAAATTAACACATAGCAATATTATTAATACCTTGAATTTACAGAGCACTTTGGATATACCCAAGTCCTCCACGGATCTTTCCTACCTGAGTAGATTTGGGTTTCTGCCCTGCCATCACATGAGCGCTCCACCTTGTAAACCATTAAATTGTCACACAAATGAAAATTTCTCCTCTCCAGACCATGTGAGCGGGGTCACTCAGCTACAGCTCAATTCCCAGACCTCTCTTGTAACTCTTCCAGAATTTATTTCCAGAAGTCTGATGCAGTGTGTGACTTGCTGTGTTGAAATGAGGTGGTATGGTGGAAGCTGGGCTCAGGTTTGTGTTCTCAGCTGAACGATGGCCCTGGCAGAGTAGGGAATGGAGGTTTTGGGATGTAGAAACACCATGGTGGGAAGAGGAGGTCAGCACCCTTCCCAAGTCAGGACTGGGACACGCAGAGAAGGCAATAATCAGAAGTGACCGCTGCTAGCAGGCAAGAGAAGGGGTTCAGTGGACACAGAGATTAGGGGGCAGGGTGACAGTCAGCCCAGCCAGGAGGTTCCACGTATTGGTGACCATCAGCTATGACTGTCTCCCGGTTTCATTGTATGCTCTCAGAGCCTGATCTGCACCTACCTTGCTGTCCACTGACCATCGTTTTGACATGTGAATGCACCTTTGCATGCTACTGCAGCACAAATAACAGGGAGAAGATGCACACAGTGGCTAAATTAAGATCAACTTTTTGCTCAGGGCATGTGCCATGGGCCACCCAGCCAGCTCAGGTGTAAATGGGCACCTGACTGCTCTGACTGGGGAATCAAAAACATTTGACTGCGAAGTCTAGGCTTATCGTTCCCGTAGTGGCATTAGATGCTGCTGTGCCCACACCACCCCAAGTCCTTCTAAAAGGCCAGCGGGTCTCGTAAACTCTAGCACAGCATGATGGTTGAATAATAAAAACGGGACCTGGGAGCTCTATACGCCCTTTGACATATTTTGTTATATTGCTTTTTAACAATAAAAATGAAGCTTAATTATATTTACCAATGCATTCACAGTATGTATTTGGATCAGATCCTTGGATAAAGAAAATTGATGAATTCTATCTCTGTTTGATAACTGACAGTCCGAATCCCGGTTTGCTATTGATGTAGTCAATATGTTTTGTGTAATACCTAACACACAGATAATACCTATCCCGGCCCCATGGAATTTACTTTCTAAGCAGCTCTTGTTAGCGAGTTCAATATTTGCTGAATTAATTAAAACCCATTTTGGCTTTGATCAAATAATCTTCCAGTTGCAGGAGATCTATAGTGAAAATAGTTTATGGTTCTTTAAGACCAATATCCAACCTCGTAAAACTTGTTCACCTAAAACGGCTGTCGAGGCAGAGGTGTGTGCCTTTGGCCAAAGCTGTCGATGAGTATGTACGAGACATCCCTTTCACGCAGCCAGCTTGTTCTTGCAGCCATCACTAGGTCACAGGTTGTTGTCATAGAGCGACAATTGTTTTGTGAGGAAATATATTAAACGCTTCCAAAGTAAGATTATCTTATTCCACTTCAACATCTGAACCACTACAAATATTTATAAGTTAAGGAGAGCTGGAGGAAAGAACAACCAAATGCTTGAAATGAAAGCAGGAGTGGTCAGCCCTGACCATGATGGTCATTTTACCCTTATAAGTACTTTCATCTAGTAGATTGAAAACACTTCTTGCAGAGAAGAAAGGCCTTCCTGAACATTCCACCAGCTGTCATTTATGTGTGGTTCCTGTGTTTGTCAGTGGGCATTCACGCTACCAGGCCACTACTTATTCTACTTCCAACACATCAGTTTCCCAGTGAAGCCAATGTGAGTTACACCATAAAGATGTTAAGACTTGCCATGTCATTTCAGACCAAAGATTCCCTTTATATCTTTGTATCTTCTCTGTAACAGGGGCCAGCAGGGGATGTTTGGTGAAAAAAAAAAAAAAAAAGTAGAATAAGAGTGGCAACACTGAGTCATCCTCCCACTGGAATATACTCCCAGCTTCTAGGGAGTTTTAGAAACTTCCACAGTCCTACCATTAGAAATTAGAGTCTTAAACGGATTATTTTTGTGTCCTAGAGGCAAAAAAAATAATGTGTTTTCCATTTCATTATTATGTTTCACTAGAGAGAGTAGAGCAACCGAATAACAGTATCTTGCAGATAGAAGGTGCTATTGAACTGCAGTGCTTTTCATACCATCTGGTGCACGTTGCAGCTGCAGCTTTGCTCTTAAGAAATGAGAGTTGCAGTCTTTGCAGGGGAGCAAGTGTTTATTGACTCCATTTTTACACAGCAATGTGGCACAGCTAGCCATCAGCATTTGCCCCAAGCCCTGCCTGCACTTGCAAGGCGATGTCCTTTCTCCTATCATTCACACCGCCACGTATTGATGTGCTTCAGTGCCATGCATTAAAAGAGATGACTAACATCTTTCAGATGCTTTCTTTCTCCTGTCCTCCCCTGTGTAAGCAGCGCGGTGTTTTATTTGGAAAGGTTTTGTTTCTGTTTCTAATGTACATGCTGCTGAGCGTTTATGACTAAGAAGGCAAGTTCAGGAGCAGTACATCTTGTACTTTTAGTGGAAGGTGTTCGGCTTTGTGATCGCTGTTATTTCCTGTGGGAGCTGGCTGTCAGAATTATCTGCCGCAGCTTTATGTAGTGCCTTGCAAAGATACTGTACCTGGGACTGTGGATGTTACCAGCCGTGCTGGAACCTTGGGCCTTTTCACAGAAATAGTTGGGGAAAAGATCCTGTCTAAATACCAGAGCGCAAATCGGAGCCAGCCTTTTATCTTCTTCCATACAAATCACTTCTGCTTAATTAGGTGTAACTTCCCATCCGCTAAGCTTCACAAATTCCAGGAACAGGTTAGGAATTAGTATCCCAGATTTACATATGGAAATCCAAAGCCGTGGAGAATCCATTATCCAACATTATATGGGAAATAAAATACAGATTTCCTGACATCCGTGAGGTTGTCCTCTCAGCTAATTACACAACCCTAGGTTGTACGAGCATTTAGTGGAGGCAGTGGCAGACTCGGGTGGATAGCAAGGTTGCCAGTTCATGTAGTGGAAGATCCCCATAAATACACAAAGGAGTACCAAGCTCCTCGTGTACCGCTCTGTGCGACGCCTGCCCCGGTGAAGTCGGGAGATGGCATGCCGTAATGAGCGACTGGGAGCACAACCTCACCTCAAGGATGGACATTTATCTCGCTAGTTATTAACTGCTCAGTTCTGATTTTCAACCATATTCCCACTGGACTGATTTGTATCACATTCGCAATGAGTACACAAGGCACAAGAAGATTTTGCACTTGTGCAGGGGACAGCGGCAACTGTTGACTAAGCGTCAGCCTCTACGAGGTGACATGGCCAAGGGGAGAGGGGAAAAGGATTTGGGAACAAAAAGCAGGCTATCCAAGATACTTTTTTGAATCCCAACTGAAATATTTGGAGTGATCCTCTGTTCATTTAACAGGCCCAGCAGTCCGATGAAAGTGAGGCAGAGCAGAAGAACAGCAATGATAAAACCCATCGCTCGTGATAAGAAAATATAGGGTGCTCGAAGGCAGCTGGGCGCTTTCCCCTGCTCTGCTGCACAGCCTGCCCTGTGATGGGAGGAACAAAACGGGAGAGGGAGAGAGCGATCACCCGAAGGAGCAGAGGTGATTAAAAGTCTAACTCCCTTGTCAGACGCGGCGATATTGTTAACACATTTCCTCAAAGCCCTTGTGCCCTGACTCGACACCGGAAGGCTACTTGCTGGAACTGCAGTGTGCCTCTTGTAACGGAGCCCGTTCGTTAGTAGGGAGACCTGTAAGTGTTGGCAGCCTCATTCCATTTCCTAGTGGAGACCTAGCTACATCCCAAAATACATGCTAGTTCTCTGGCTGGCGCCGAACTGGACGAGGAGAGCAATTTTGGAGCTGGTGCAGAGGGAGCGCTCCCAGCCCAGCCCTCGGCTGGCTGCTCTCGGCACTGGAGTCACTGCGACAGGGCAATGGGAGGAAGCATTTATCCTACCAAATAATTACCTGCGTGTGACAACAGGCTTTGGTCTCCCGAGCTATCAGTCTGCAGTCTTTCACCAACATTAAATTAACTGGGGAGGAATCTGTGAGTGTGTCTGGAGAATATATAGGAAAAGTTCAAAAGTTTAGCATGCTGTCGAGGCTGCATGCTCACTCCACGGAGCAAGCAGAGTAACTTCCTTAGAAATGAGACCTTACTGAGCCACCTGGGGCAAATAAAAAAGAAAAGGAAGCAAAATGATGATGCTCTTTCTGAAGCCAGCCCTTGGTTTTGGATCCAACTACTTGTACGGGACCGTACAATATAGGTGCTATTGCAGCAGTTGTCCTATTTCTACTTTTTGCCATCAACGTCCAACACACCACAAAGGGCAAATACTTCAGGTCAGTATTTTTAGTAGTTATTAGAGCAGAAAGGAATAAGGGAAGATGAAGAAATTTCAACAGAATCCTTGTTCTCAGTGTGGTGTGTCAGGATAGATTGTTACATTGCCTAAGTATTGATTCTTTTTTTTTTTTTTTTAATAAAAAATTAAGTCCATTCTTTTATGGGAGATAAAGTAATTGGATTTTTCCAAAGCTTCTGCAGGTTTCTGTGAAAAATCATGTGGAAAATATAATGGACTCTGAATGCTGACCACTGATATACCAGCAACAACTGGAGCCCAATAATCCCACAGTACTTACGCAAAACTCCAGTGGAAATGGATCCTTAAAAGTTAGTCTGGTAAACATAATTTTACATCAACTTCCTTATCTAGAAAAGTATTAGTTTTTAATTAAAGATAATGTGGGTATACAGTCTACAAATACAGAAAGTACACATCATTATTTTTTGTAGGTATTCACCAGTACTTTGAAAGCTTCATTATACTTTGTCGTGCTACAGATATCCATACTGGACATCAGAGTACAGTAGTTAGGAATCCACATTAACTGTTTTACAAGTCTAATGATGCCTTGAAGATCCTACAATGTAGACAACTACTTGAAGAAGATACCAAACCCGTGCAGGATGAAGAGACTTTGCTGTGGTCAGACAGTGGCTTTGTGGCTGAGCTAGGAGTAGGTGCAAGGTCCTACTTTCCTACTCCAGACTGCATGTGTTGGACCATACGAGGTAGTCCTTTGGGACAGATACCTCTCTTTTGACTTTTTAATTTGTACATTAGCTCTTTCTATGTTTTGGGTCCTGCAACAAGGAAAGAAGCGATTACTCTTAGGGGTGGGCTTTTGCAATAGCAGGAAAAGCCACAGAACTCTCCTTTCATTTTAATGTTGCTCTTGATAAATGTATTCTGATGGACTACTTGGTTTCTCATTCATGCAGATATTTAGTACATTCCTTTAATGGTTGGTGATGCACAAATCGGTTTTAATATCAATAATGAACAATTCGGATGGCATTCAGATTCAAGATCTGCCAAAAAAAATTTGCTACATGTCAGGATTTATTGAGTACAATACAATGAGGTTGCCAAAGAGGCTGGAGTTCCTTCAGCAGAAAAGTAAACAGATGGTCCCAGGAAAGTGAGCACATTCTTAAACACTGAATTGCATTTGGACAGAATGGAGTCACATCTGCCAAAGCTTGCTGGCCAGCAGTATGGCGGAAGGGAGCCATCAGAAACTAATGTGACATTCTTCAAGCTCTTTCACTTAATATTGATATTAGTAACCTAATAAAAATGTTCCAGAATTGCCAGGTGTCCTTTTGGTTGGCCAGTTTAGGGGAAGGAGACATGATTAACAGTTAGTAACTGGATACACATATGCACTGCGGTCTGAAGTGTTCATTACTAAATATATTCTTTTAGGTCATCCATGTCCACCTGGCCTGGAGCTAAAATGGTAGATGCTCCTCATTTCAGATAATCTGTTTCTGATTTCTGCTAGCAGAAGCCAAAAGATAATCTTGCAAAAGTGCATGCTCCTGTGAAAGACTGACTTTGAGAGGAGGCACCAGACCTGGGAGTGCATAGCCCAACTGTTTTGGAGGTCTTCTCAGGCTTAGCACAGTCAGAGGTCCGGGAGCAGGGTTCAGGAGATATAAGGTGTAGGATATGTCAGGAAATACATAGATTGTATGAATGCTAATGTATTTTATGTTTGTGCAGTACTTTGTAAATATAAACTGCAGGGTAGGGGAAAAGGCTGACTTGTTCTTCAGCTGCATTTAAACAGCAGAGTGGGAAATGACCCAGGGTAGCACTGTATGTGAGGAAGACGCATCCTCTGCTTCAAGCAAAGTCTTCAGAGATGCATGATGAGGTTCTAGCTCTTGGCCTAGCTTTGCCAAGAGTAAAGATGTCACTAAATCTGCTCCACCTCTCAACTTCCCATCATAATACAGGGATCATAATACTTGCCTCACAGGACTTTTACAGAACTTAATTCATCGATAAATATGAAATGTGAGGTCCTTGTATGGAAGGATCTGTGGGAATGCACTAAATGGGCATCACTGTGAATCACAGGAAGAAATCACATCGCTGATGTGGTGGAAGAGGTGGCCTGGAGAGCAAGGAGCTCTTAACGTTCAAGGTGAGACACCTGACACGTTCAGTGGGTTATACAAACGGTAAAATGTTAAAGAAATGTTAAGGTTGAGGCTGGCACCTACGAAAATGTGACTACCCAGACCTGAGTGTCAGCACTCATGGCTAATCAGTGCTCAGATGATGCCAAGAGAAGTGGGAGTTGTGAGCTTCAACTTATCCCTGTTCCTGCACCTTCCCATCAGCAGGTCTGGGTACATCTTCGGGTAAATTAAAACTGATAGTGCATGTTTCCTACGTACTGGGAGGAGGGGAGACGGTTGGTGTCTTTGCTAGGTGTGAAGTTTCTCCCTGGGCAGAAGTTGCTGTGAATTGTGCCCGTCCCAGAGATCTCTGTGGGATGGATGTTCTGCACACTCTGCCTGTCCTGTTGTTAATGACAGAGTTAATGATGTCTGAGGTAATACACGCTTTCACCTTGACTACCATGTACGTGTTACTCCTTGGGACCAAGTGGTTTCTCCGCTGGCGAGGCTCACCACTGCTAGGTCCCTCATCTACCTCTTCATGAGTCTTCCCTGCCTAGAAGAGGTGGATTCATCCTCCACATCTAACCCACACGAATCTCAGCGTTTCACACCTCAGCCCATGTGAACTTCAAGCCTCACTATAGAGAGGAGCAGCCTGTTTGTGTTACAGGCAAAACCCTTCAAAGTGGAAGCGCTCACAAACTGGGTGCAAGGAGGCCTTTCGTCTTCTCCTCCAGCCCCTACGGTGACGAATGCAGCATAAACTGACTGAGCAAAACCTCCTGCTGACAAGGGGAGGATGCTCAGTACCTTAGAGTGGCACGCAGCATCTTCCTGTAGCAGTACCAAAGCAACTCCCCTGCCAACGTGAAAAGAATAAAATCTTTCAGTCGATCATCTGTGTGTGTAATGGGGAAATGGGTAAAATTTTCTCGCCTGTGTTTATGCAGGAGTCAGATGATATGATCGTAACGGTTCCTTCTGGCTGCAAAATCTATGAATATCCTTCTGTGCTTACTGGGGTGTTTCATGTACACGTAGTGAGCCTATTTCATCTCTGGTTTAACTCCACTGACATCAGTGAGTTACACCAAGGATAAATTTGGCCTTGTCACTGTGTTTTGTACTGTAATTCAGTTCCTCCTTTGTTTAACACTTTTGGCAGCTTAATATATTATAAGTGCCGTGTACATATAAAATGCATTTCTTTGAGCAAAGAAAAATATGCTAATATGCATATTCCTACTTTGTCTCTTTCTTGTTACCAGTTAATCAATCACACAGAATGTTTGTGACACTTATTAAAGGGAATGAGTAGATAAAAGCACATGACTTTCATTTATAAGACCCTGATAAGTTGGAAATACAAAGGATCTTACCAAAGGGAGTCAGTGTATACTAATGGGTAGAACAAAGAGCCGAGAATGAAAAAGACGTTGAATGTGGATCCTGGTTCTATTAACTCCCCTTGTGATCTTGTGTAACTAAGCTATTCCCCACACTTTATATGTGTGACCAGCTCCAATCTGGAGGCCATGCTTCAGTTGAATATCATTAGGCCAATCATTCTTTTAAATAAAATACTTCCGTGCAGTCAGCTTTTAATTGCTATCAGCCAGAAATCCAGATTAAAATCCTGGACCTTGACTTGGGGAAGATTATGTTTTTAGTCTGTGTTCAGATGCAGCTTCAAAAGAAAAGCAAATCCCAAAGCAGTGGATATTACTTATCTTCTTTTTTTTCCTCTCTTCATTTCCTTGTCTATTCGGATTGAGTGGCAAATGTGCAAATCTTTATTCCACCTGGTTGCATGGTACAAACTGAGCAATCCACTCTTCAGCTGAAAACTCCAAGGCTCCAGATAAATAAAACCCTGGAAATAGCAAGTTGAGGAGCAGAATGGATATTGATCCAACATGCGGTGTTTCTCAGGACACATTACTTTCTTTTTCCGAGGAGAGCGGGTGTTTCCAAGAGCAGGAGCACCGCCCCGGTGGCAGGTGCTCCAGCACAGACAATAGCAGCGCAGTGAAGGATGCACTCTGCCTTTGCAAGGCTGGGAGGCAAACTGGCGCTCCAGCCCAGCTGCCACGGGGTTGTCCAGGTGATGGGTATTACAGCACGTCTCAGCACAAGGGACCCCAGGAACCTTCACAGCCTAACTGACGTTTTACGCACACTTCTCCTTACGTGTCCCAAGTCCAAATGCCCCCGCCCTGGGGTGGGGAGAGGGGCGGCAGCTCTCCGTGTCTCTAGCAGCATTGTGTGAGTGCAGCAGGCAGATCTTGGCCGTGGGCTTGGCTCTGAGGCATAGTCCCGTTCCTGAGGATGAGTAAATTCAGTGCCACGGGACAGCAGTGCTCCTCAGGCAGGCAACGTTGGTCCGGGGGCTGCCCTCGGTGCTGCTCAGAGAGAGGGTCAGGGTCACGGTGTTGAGGAAAATAAATATTTCATGGGCTTCTCCTTGTGTTGCTTTTCCCTGACATTATTTCCTGTAGGCTGCTCTATAGCTTTTCACTAGCTTTTGAAAGGCAAATGTTAAAAATGGCCTCTGAGAAAAGCGGTACTTGCCTCTGCAAGTTAATTTAATGGTTGAGTGTACGAAATGGTGACAAGTGGCAACACGCGCTTAACCATATAGCAACCCCTCCTCGGAAAGCTGGCCCTCTAGTAACCGCGGAGGTTGGGTGCCCTCTCGCTGGCGCGCTCGCCTCCGTCAGGAGCAAGTCTGTGAATACGGCTGGGCGGGTTAGCTCTCCGGGGAGTCAACCAACCAGCTGGCCTTCGCTCCTCGGAGGGGCCTCCAGCTTGCAGAGCGATGCCCTCGTACGCGTGTCGCTTCTCCCCAGGAAGAGCGTGGAAGAGAAGGACAGCACCCCCGGAGAGCAAGGACTTACCGGAGGTGTGCAGATGCCAGATACACGGCTGGTTTGGGCACTGCTCAGAAGCAAGGGCTGAGGTTACACCGGGTGTAAACGTGCAGCCCGATCAGGTCCAGTGCCGGGTCTGGGGAAGGGCGGGAGGAGCCAGCGGTCGGAGCGTGGTCAGCCATGAAGGAGAGCGGGGCTCTGGTCCTGGCACTGATGCTGCGCTATTAGCACTGTGCAAGTCATTTTCTCTCTCTCATTTTCCCATCTGCAAAGCTGGGCGGCTGCTGCTACCCTGTTTCATGCTGGTTTTGGACATTTGCAAGTGAACACTGATATTATTGTTATAATTAATGAATCTGTAAATCTACTAATTCAATGGTGTGGCAGCGTAATAGCTCACAGTACCTTACATATGGTTCTTAGGTGGCTGTATGAAGCATATGCTGCTGTTATTTTGACTTTTTTGTATATTTTCTAAATTCCTCCCCTTTGGTGAGAACAATTATGTTGTAAAGTTTGGAAACTAAAGAGAAGTGTGCAGTGTAAATGCTCAGGAATGACTAATTTTGAGAGCTTGTTACAACAAAGGAGTTCAAAATGCAGTTAAAGGCCTGACTGTTAATGAATGAAAAAAGTAATTTGGATACTACCGGCAGTGCAGGAGGTACTTTTATTAGGTAAAGCAACGCAAAAGTTTGGCATGGGTTCAGTAATAATAAAAGAGCAACTATAAAGAGTTAATTATCTCTGATCCCTAAAGGAAGTATATCTTTCCTATCATCATTGAGGCCCTTTGTAGCGCAGTGTTGGGAAAAACACAACATTTTGGCTGAAAGCCCAACACCTGGCCTGGGAATCATGTTTTACAGTGGCCAAAGATCATCAAGCTTCTACTAGATAGAGTGCTAATAACGTGAAATCGGTGCTGAAGTTACCTCATTAGTAGCACTACAAGTAAACTCCATAGCATTTTTTTACAGGAAAAAAAGAGAAGAGCCTTGGAGTCATGGTGTTTGCCTTGCTTTGATCTTTAAATAAAAGTGTCAGTGTAGTTTCCTACATTAAAAAAAAAAAAAAAGTATGGCTGTTGTTGGCCTAACCCTTCCTTGTCAAGTCCCTCTCTCTGCAAAAATGGGAAATAAAACCATACACATTCTGTCATTTGTGTTAAAAGAGAGGAAATTAGGAAGAAAAAAACAACTGTAGGGATATTTGGAAAATGGTCCCTCTTCTGCTATAACTGCAGCTGAATATTTCTGCTTTTTTTTTTTTTTTTGCCATAAAACCAGATATTGGTGAACTATTTTGATTCATATGTAGCCTGTTGCAGTGGTGCTGCAAGGGCATCATGACCACGCTCCTCAGAAGCCTGGATGATGGCAGCCTTGATGCTTTCTAGGTGACAGGGATTTGAACAGAAAACCTTGTGTGTGCTTATGTGCTTATACGGATGGATAAAGCAAAGGAGTTTTAAGAGAGAAAATCGTACCAAAAAAATAATTCCCCCAACAACTATAGAGCAGGCACACAAATGTATGTGGAATCTGTAACGAGTTTAAGCATTACTAAAAATACACATCTATGGACACTTTTTGCATGCTACAACAAGTTGTTACAGGTTGGGGATTGCCCATTTATCCAGGCCAGCAGAGATGAAGCATCTTGGCTGAGAACAAAAAGAGACACATAAAGAAAAGCTGCAAGGTCCTGTACGAAGAAATAGCCCTTTTTTTTCTCTCTCTTTTTTTTTTTCCCTGCTTTCCAGCTGAATAGTCTCATCTTGTTCTTATTACCTGTAGTCTTCTCTTAAACCTCCTCCACAATATGGCACTGCTGCGTGGCCCTGTGAGGGCAGAATAGACAAAGCAGATTTTAGCAAGGCTGATGATCTTAGCAAGGTTCATACATTCCTGGTGGGGAGGGTCGTCGCCGCCGAGGAGCGGGGCTGCAGCACTCTCCCTGTGCCCGGTCCTGCCCGAGCGCGGGGACAAGAAGCCACGGCAGCTCCGTGGGGTCCGTCGGCAGAAATGAAGTTCACCATCGCCTCAGCTCCTGGGAGGAACAGGAGAAGGGAGGCCCCCAGCAGCAAACCCAGACTGATGTTTAGGGCTGTTTGGTTCTGAATCAGGACTCAACAGCTTGATGGGTGGAAAATAAAAGCCAAAAAAGCAGGCAGCGTCTTTAAAAGAAAGTGACAAATGTGGAAAACAGTTTCTGTAGTCATTTGCTTTGCTAGAAAATAAATCTTTCTTTAAAAGCAAATGAGTAAACTCGGATATTTAAATTGCAAATGCTTTACAAACCTAGAACAAATCCTTCCCAAACCAGTGTGAAATATTTCTGTTTTGTAAGGATTTCGCTTCATCTGCCCCTATTCAGAAATTCAGGTAGGAAAGCAAGGCTGCCCTTTATTATGTATGCCAGCCAACGTGTCCCTTCCATCCTTTAATAACTGTGTCACAACACCTTTTTCAGATGCTTGATGGTATAACGCAGAGGTTAATTGGTTATGGAAATGGCTGCTAATGTTAGAAGTATGAGTGTAATTTGTTCCCCCGAGCGGGAAGAAGATGCAGCAGCAGCACGTGAGCTGTTGCAACCCCCCTCAAAGGCCTCTCTCCCTGCTGCCCCCGCTGCCATGGCCATGGGATGCTCTCACCGCACACATTGGTGACCTTCCCCTTCACCCTGGGCTCCTCAGCACCGTGTGGGCTGCCACGCCGGAGGGGGAGAGCTCACTGCTGTGCTTCTCAGTACCTTCCAAATCTCCTGAGAGGAGCAAGTGAGCCAGTCTTACATCAGCCCCCATCCCCAAGGAAATCTGGATGGCTGCATCCCTCCTGTCCAGAGTCTTTCAAACGCCCATGCTCTGGGGATGACGGCACTGCTTGCATTGCATCCGCCATGAACATACATTTAAAATCTGCTCTGGACTGCTTCCAAAGCCAACTTTCCCATGGGAAAAGTCCTCCTAAGGGACAAAACCAGCAGCCAGGTACAAGCTGGGAGAGTTTGGATGTGTTTCTACTTGTACTTCCTAAGGACTGTCCTCCCTGTGCTGGTATTTTCAGGTGACCATATGTGTACCAGGCAGGAGCTCCCAGCCTGGCTCTGCAGTGACAGCATGCCCTGTTTTGGTGAGATCTGGTGCTGCTTAAAGCCAGACCTTGGTTTGGCTCGTTGACCCTGGCCCGGAGCGGGGGAGGAAGGGACCCTTGATTCCCCAAAAGGGAGGAGGCTTGGTCGCTGGTCCAGGTGGAGCCTCTCCGCCCCCACAGCAGAGGCTCACTGGCCACTGATGGCAAGCGTGGCGTGAGAGATGGTGCACTGGGCAGCAGAAGGGTTTGGAGGGGCTGCCTGGAGTGGTCTGGCTGCATCCTGGGAGGCACTGTTACCTACACCAGCAAGGTGCTGCTGCCCCCTGGGATTTACTAAGGCTGTTCTTTGAGTTAACATCATGCTGTAACACCAACTTCTTAGTTAGGGAAGGAGCATACACATTACCATGTCCCCTATCCTGTATTCACCCATGGTTTCTATCAGTGTCCTAAGTGCAGCAAGTACCAATATACCGGCACTGCTGTATTTCATTTTGCAAGTTTCCCTTGCTCAGTAATAAGGGACATTACTTTTTGGCAAAGGGAGAGTTAAAAATCCCCATAGACATACTTATGTTTATAACATACTCATCAAAAGCTTTTAACCCAGAATAACATTTACACAAAGGCTGCAGAGCTCCATCACACTGCTAATACGAGATTTCCCTAAATGCTTTTCCAGCAGCTCTTCTTGTGGAGGGAGTCCAGAGGGAATAAGTGAGTCGGAGCTGGGCATGCTACCCCTGTGTGTGTCCTTCTCAGTGACACCCTTGCTGGTCCAGCCTTGTCAGATCCACTCACCTGCACACCTCGGTGAGTGGGGAGCCGTGGAGGTCCTGCGCTCCAGCAGCTGGAGAGATGGTCGTGGCTGCAGTGGAGCCGGGATGATTCAAGAGGACAGTGACAGATCAGCTTATTGGGTCTCGCACAACTCGATGAGGAAACAGGGAGGCAGATGCTTGAGACTTCACCGCCAAGACAAAGAGCTTGGGCAAGTGCCACCCTTCCAGGGAGGAAGGACAGGACATGCAGTGCTGAGCTGCATGCGTTTTGCTTTCCTTTACATCTCCACTGGAAAAAAACTGAAGGCTTCTGCCATTTCATTCATCCTTTTCAAAATGAGTGAATAAGGCTCCTCATTCCTCTGGTTTCCTCATTCCCCAGTCAAGTAAATAATGTGCCACTTAAAATGTCTGCAGGTCCCTTCATTGCAATTTATTGCAACAGAAGCGCTGTTAATTTGGCTGCACGGCTTCCAGGTGGGGCTGCGCTGGAGCAGCGTGTGCGCTCGCTGTCCTGCCAAAAGTCCTCACTCCCCAGCTCGGAGGGAGATGAGCTGCCACCCCGCGAGGCACGGCGTCCCTTGGGAGGGGTAGCATCCGGCTGAAAGTCTCAGCTACTCAGGGTGGTTTTTTAATTTCTAACTTTCTGGTGCTCCAGAGTATACTGGACATTAGATTGCAAGGCCGGATCTCTGAATACAAAACGCAGCGAGTGAGAATCGATGTAGTAAAGCCAACAGAGCCAACAGGATTTACAGTAACCGAGGATCAGGCCCCCAGCGTGTACTCCGTGCTGTGGTAAATTCTTACCAGGAGGCACCGGCATATTTAGTCCTGACATCATGGGAACATTACCTACCTGTAGCAGCTTAATTTACACACTCCCCAACACCTTTAAGATGCTTTATAACCTTGAAAATCCCCTGACAACAAATATTCTCCACTAGCATATGCCAGCAAGGAAACGGTGCAGTATAGCCATACCAATTAAGACTGAACATTTCATGCGTCTGTGGTATTTTTTTTATTGAGGTACTGTCTATCTTTTTAACTAGGTTTGTTTTTATTGAAGCAAAAACCTGCCCTTTCAGATGAGCAGGCTAGTCTATCAGAGCTGACATTTAGTGGAAAACAAAGTGTAGGCATGAGAAGGTTACGAGAGCTGGCACATGCTTTTGCCTAGATTAGCCCATAACAGAACTGGACTCATCTAGTTTAACTTTCAGAAAAATCCTTCTGTCAGTAAATTTTGTCTTGCTTGTGAGCCGAGTAGGACGCCAGAGCAGCAACGGTACTCGACAGCTATAGAAAATAAGGGTTTGGGATTTATTTTGTCATATTCACTCTAGAATTCATAGGACAGGTTGAGGCTGGCTACAGTTGTAAGCTCAGTGGCTAAATCTGTGGTGGCTTTGTGGTTTTGCACCACGGGGGAACATGTCTGGTGTGCAACCTGAGGCAAGGAGGTGAGCAGGGTCCCCTCTCCACCGAGAGCATTGTCCCCAGCACCATCCCTGCCGTCCTCCACCCCCATCGCCCCGTGCCCAAGATGCTCCGCTGCCCCTGGCCCAGGGCCGTGTGTTATCTCTGAATAACCTCTGTTCCCAGCAGGATCCAGGCTGCGGGAGCTGAGCACCTCCCAGGCCGTCCATTAGGCCTGGCGGGATGTGGTGTTGCCGGTTACTGATTACAGCAAATTTGGCCGTGAAACCGTGATCCTCTCCTCGCTGTCTCCGTACAGCTGCCGTTGGGACTGGCAGGAACTTTAAGCTTTCTTAACTGTGGGTTTCTAATGGCCTTTTTGGACCATTGTAGGTAAGCAGGTTTTATTATCCATGTCCAAATAACACTAAATTAATTATGCAACCTAAACTTGAGCAGCAGATAGCCAACTGCAATCATGACTGTCCCTGGCATGTGTTATTTGCATCGTACGGTCAGATATTTGGTCCCCAGCTGTGGGCCAAGGCTCCTTCTGTTCAGCACTGCCCAAAGACAAAAACACTGTCCCAAACCCGGGCAAGCTGCAACGTAGCTTTGTGTGGAGATAAAGCAGGCAGGAGTCAAACGGAATTAACGGCAGGAGCGTGTGTATTGAAACCACAGAGCAAGAGGGCTTTGCACAGTGCGGGGACTGGGGAGGAACTGGAAGAGGAGTGGTGTCTTCCCAGGTATGGGGAGGAAGTTTTTCTGCAAGTGAAGAGCTCACAGTCCCCAGGTGTTGGAGCTATCATCACTAAGCAGCATGGTATTTTTGTGTTTGAAATGGTTTGGAAGCAATATTCAGCTGATCAGTCCCATGCCAAGCTGCTGCGCTGCTTTTAGCGTTCGTGCCTTCCTCTCCGTGAAATGGAAAGGGCCCGAGTGTGGGTTTAGGTTTGCACCAGGAGGACCTGGTCTGCTTAGATAGGGAGCACTGAAACTAATCACATCCACAAAGATCTTCAGGAAAATATTTGCTTCTCTAAAACTTGAAGTCTGAGTGTATTTGGTTTCCATACAATCGTCATTATTTGCTGGTAAATACTAATAGCAGCGATATTTAAGCTACATGTTTGTATGTAAAGCTTTCCCTCTGCCATTCAGTGCCTTTATCTCCCTATTCATAGACCCAAGTCCAAATTCTTTACTCTTAACATCATCATCTGTTGTCATAGAAACTATTGCAATACATAAGTACTCTTAAATGACTGCAACTTCGTTGAATGGCAAGGGATCAAGATGGACTGTGATGGGGGAACACTTTAAGCAGGTATATCTGTTGACAACAATTGGTGGCGAGGAGTATTCACTCTCTCAACAAAGCAGTGCACTCATTTTTATGCTACCAAAATCACAGAACGTTATTTGTTGAACCTTTTATTTTGTGTTTTCTTTTCTACGAGACATATAAACCAGGAGGCTCTTTGTTTTCTTTAAATAAACCCGTGTAGTCCAGTTCTGAAATCATTTCACTGGGGTTTCTTGGTGAAATTTCCTACGGAGTTGGGGTTTACGTTCCTTATTTCTTAACTTCATGTTTGTTTGTACCTTGCTAACAAAGAACGAATACATCTGCTTCTTCCCTGTGGTTGGGAAAACCAGTCCTGAGCTTTGCCTCCTTAGCGTCTTGCGCCGTGCCGGGCCGGGGGTGCGTGGCGCCCGGCGGAGCCCCCTGCCCATCGCCGCCCGCCTCAGCCGGGCCGGGCAGCGGGGACACGGCGGGAGGCTCCGGGGCCGGGGGCGGGCCGGGGGCAGCGCTCACAGGGGCCGGGGGCACGGGCAGCGCCGGCTCCGCCGGGGAAACGGGCTCCGGCCGGTGCCGCTCACAGCCCGGCGGGGCCGGGAGAGAGAACCCGGCCCGGGCCGCGCCTCCCCCCCGCCCCGCCCGCCCGCCGGCCCGGCCCGGGCTCCCCCCCGGGCTCCCCCCGGGCGGGCAGGGGCCGCGCTCCGCTCGGCGCCGCTGCCGCTGCCGCGCCGGCCCCTCCGGGCGGCTCCTCACGCTGCGGCCCGGCCCGGCCCGGGCTCCGCTCCCCGCGGCGCCACAGGCCCTGCCGGGAGCCGCTCCGGCGCGGGCTGCCCGCGGGGCACGGCCCCCGCCGGCACCCCCTGCCCCGGGGGGGAGCCGCTCCCCCGCGGGCTCCGTGGGCCGAGGGGCGCCGCCTGCCCGGCCGGGGGCTGCCCTGACCCGCGGGGGGGGGGGGAGCACCCCCGGCCCGGCCCGGCCCGGCCCCGGGTGCCCGCGGCACCGTCCCTGCCCCGCTCCCCACCGCCGGGGTCCCCGGGCGGGTTGTGCCCCCCTGTGAAACGCGCCCCCCGCGGCGCTGCCCCCGCGGCCGCTGGGCTGGGCCGTGGCCAGCGGCGGGCCCGGCTGGGAGCGGCTGCCGGGGCTGCTGGGGCCGGGGGGAAGCGCCCGCAGCCCCCGCGGCCCGGCCTGGCCCCGCGGCCCCCGTACACATTTATACACCCATAACCTCTTCACGTTGCTGGCGAAAATACATTCACCAGACCCAGTTAGGTTTTAATTCTACAGCAACCTGAGCACCGCCGGTAAGCCTGCAGCCCCACACATTTCTCCGAAGCATGGACTGCTGGCGAGAAGCAGAACAGAAGGTCAGTTACAAGTTGCCGGGTTTTCCCCCCCCCCTTGCTATAGCTGCAAAATGCCAGAAGAGCTTCAATTTGAAGCCTGAAGAAACTGTTATTCCTGCATCATCTCAGTGGAATGCAAAGCTCAGACAGGTCCTTAGGATGTGTAAATGTCACAGAGATTCAGTTCTGCAGAGAAGTCATTGACACTCCAGTGACAGCACAGCAGTATTTTGCTTCTGGTTCAGTACAAATTACAGACAACTTGACATTAGAGACCTTCGAATGCAAAAGCAGACTGAAATCCTGCATGATCAACTGACTCCCTATTTACAAAACCACAGCTTTCATTTAGACGGCTCTTCAGGGACAAATTGATGGAATGGAAACGGAATGGGGAGAGAAGCCAGGGAAGTTTCTGATTCGTATGGTACCGCTTGCTCTGCTGAAACCTCTCAAGTACGGCTGAGAGTCTCCCTTGCAAGATACTGTGTGCAAATGTTCGAGTTCTCATGTTCAGCCTCAGCTCTCTGAACTCCCCCTGTAAAAAGCACAGAGACCCAAATCGTTTAAATAAGAAAACACCTTAGCAGAGCTTCCAGTCCTTGCTCATACTGTTTATTTCAGATAATTGCCTGTGTTCATCTAAGTTGTCTAGTGACTTTGCAATTATGCTCTTGTCTTTCTTTTTACACGTAATAACAGCCCAGTGACCATTCTGTTAACATGGTTGAGTGCAGCTTAATCCTGCATTTTAAAGAAGTCATTTGCTGAAAGTAAGGCAAGAGAGATCACAGCTTGGCTAGGAACTACTGCGGGCCATGGGTCAAAATAATGCTTTGGGCTCTACAGACAAATCAAAGAGCCCAGATGCACGTGTTGTATGTATATGGGGCCAAGATACTGGGTGAATGGCAAAAGGACTGGAGCAATGGCTTTAACTGCCTGTGAAGTGAAGATATCATGACATTCACCCAGCTGAATCTCACGGAGATCAAGAGACCGTGCAAGCATCGCTTTGAACAACACAGGAGAAAAAGGGTTAAAGAGAAAAAAAAAATGCGAGAATGAGTAAAGTATGCTCTTGCCCCAAAGATTGGCTCCGTGACTTCAATTCCTACTGGCAAGCAAAGACCAAATAAAAAATGCAGGAAACATTTCCATGACTACACTGCCCATTTTTTGATTTCTTACAGGTAGGGTGGGATTTTTTAACCTACTCCCACCTGTGGCTGTGGGCTGCCTACAAAAGCAGCCATCCCATACCTTCATCAGAATAAAAATGCAGCCTGGGCTGCATCTGCCAGGGGTGCTGGGGCAGGGGTGGGCCATCAGAAGAATGAACCTCGTGAGCCCCTTCTCTGCCATTAGAGAGGGCAAAGCTCCTCCTTGGCAGCTCCCTGGTCCTTGGCAGGAAGGCAGGGTTGGCACACATCCTGGGGATGGGAGCACCCGCTGTGATTTCTAACCTTTCGGTCATGGCAGGACTTTTGCATTTCAATTCCTGTGGTAGCAGGACCACCTGACCAGGATCAGAGGAGCAGCAGCCCAAGTGACACCAAACTCCTAAACTAGCGATGTTACTTAGCGAAGAAAAGGCATTGCAACCTGCAGCGCCAGCCTAGCAAAGCTTGGGCCAATCCAAAGACAGGGTTTATATTGCCTAATTAATTCAACTGTCATGAAATTAAACTATCATGTACTTTGATATCTGTCTGTTTTCTCAGGTGCAGTTATATTTGAAGAGACCCCATGCCTGTTTAGCTGTGATCCCTTTTGGAAATAATTGGCGCAGTTTTGATTGATAATGTGTATTCCTTTTTAAAAGAAAACACACTATTTTTCATAATCAGAGGCTGAATGCATAATGAGTGCTCTGGTGCTGCCTTTAGCATCAGGTCTGTCAAACTGCACAGTTATTTCCATATTGATGCAAACTAAGATATTACACTCCCTCATTACATTGACATGGCACATCTTTCAACAGTCAGCTTCCAATCATACGTTCCTTGCAAACAAAATTACCTTCATTTTCTCTTTTGCTACAGAAGGAACTAGCAGTGGAAATGTGCCCTAACAAGCTAATCAACTAATTTTTAGAATATGTTTGAACCATTTAATATTCTAAAAGAAAACAAGAAAAAGTTGCTAATGGGTATGCTGGCATAAACAGAAATAAATAGACAACTGGTTGACTGAACATTAGCATACTTAAGTTTTGTCGAAGTCACAGTGGAATTCATTTTGCAAGTCAAAAAAGCAAGATCTATTTGTATCCATAAGCTGAACAACTTCATTTACTCTGTACATTCTTGAGCAGACAACCTTGGTTATGAAGGTAAAAGAAAAAAAGGAAACTATCCTTTTATGAGCCAAATACTTCAGGCAATAAATGGATTTTAGTGGGACCAGTGTGTAGGGCTACTGATAATAGTTTGTGTGATACTAATGGCCCGGCTGCTAGGAGAGAGGAGTCGCGCCCTGGGTTATGGGCTGCCGTTCAGAGGGTTGGCAGGAAGCGAGGGTGTTTCCAAAGCAACATCAAGGGATGGAAAAACGGGAGAGGCAGCTTTGCATCGCTGAATCCGAACTCCTGTCCCAAACAGGCAGCCGTCAGCAGGGAGAAGGGTTTGTGTTTTAAATGACGTGGTTCAGTGCAAAGGGAAGAGTCGCAGTAAACAGGCTGCAAGGGAGCACAGGTAAAGAACGTTGACTAGAGAAAGCATTGCTAAGGTAGCAAACACCATGCAGGGCAGCTAGCAGCAGGCCTGCTGCAGCCACGAGGCGCCTCAGCAGCCTGTGGCCAGGTCCCCAGCCACCCCCTGGGAGTCCCACAGGGACCCTCCGATTCTTTCAGGAAACACATCATTTGTTTTGCTGCAGGAGAATTGCAGACTCTGTGGAAAGGTCATCATGCTGCCTCATGTTGTACGGTTTGTTTGCAAAAAGGAGTTGGGTTTCATTTCCTATTAAGATACAGCTCTGCATTTACTACAGACGTTAATTTGCTTTGGAAAATTCACAGAAAAGCAAATTATTGTGTTGACACAGTGTTTAGGCAAACCTTCAGTGTCTCCTCCGGGTCTGAGTGTGGAACAAGTGACAGTCCTTCCCTGGGCTGGTGTATGATTGCAAAGCCCTGACCCGATAAGATCCATAGTGGTCACCGAGGCTGGTCGTGCCTGAGGACAGCCCTGGGCAGCACCTTCTCCAGAGGCAACGCGGGAAGCAGCAGAGCCATCCTCACGTGAAGCAGAGACTTGCCTGGTGCAGCTGCGTGTCCTCTGTGTGCAGAAGATCTTCAGACAGAGCACTGATACGTCCACATGACAGCTTGCCTCTTCCGATAACCACACACTGCGCAGGATGTGAAGACGGCAACTTTCAGCCCGGTCTGGACCAGGAATTTGCTTCTGCACCTTCAATTATCCCCAGATTTCATTAAGGTAATGTGGCCGTTAAAGCTTGCGAGTTGGTTCTGAATACTTGAATGTCCAAATCATAGTCATTCCGTGCACAGGTCATCGTGAGGAGTATATGGGGTGATTTACACATCTGAAACCATTATCTAGTAGCAGAACCTGGTCTTTCCAGCTGCATGTGTAAACTTTAGGCACTGTATTTTGCATTTCTTTTCCTGTAGGACACTTGGGAAGCTGACCCTGAAGGCCATTAGGTGGTTAGAGTTACTGTAAAACCTAGTATTATCGGCTGCATTTCCTTACATATCCAGGGAAAAATACCTTCCAAAGTTGACAGTTGCATGGGAACGCACCAGGCTGTTGCCTGATGTGGGATTAAACAACACACTGTGTAGCAAGAGAAACATCTGTTTGTTCTTGAGCTGAGCAGTGACTGTCTCGGATGAGGGTCCGGAAGAGGAGAAGGAGAAGGCTGAAGATGAAAGCCTGCACTTCAGCTGTTGGGGGAAGGAATACATCCACGCTCCTGTAGGATATTTCCGCTCGATTGTAAAAATCAAGGCAGTGGCTATTCCAGCAAATACCCCAGCACCACTGCGGCATGACAGCCAGCAAATGCAACTGGAAACATTTCCATCATAAAATCATATCCTACTAGTCAAAAAGGCAGGCTAGAGAACAGATGTCCCAAGATCCGTGAGTGTATTATACCCATTACGGATGTCTTTCAGTTTAGAAAACAGAAAGAGGTTTCTAATGATGGGAGTGGCTGGTGGAAAAAGGAGGGTGGAAGAACCTCTCATCCACTGCTGGGACTCTGGCAGCCTGTATCCCACCCAAAGGAGCGTGTGGATGTGGAATGGCATGTGAAATCAGAGGCTGTGGGCAGCCAGCTGAGGGAGGGCACTCGGTGTGTAATGCGGTATCATGGTTTTCAAGCAGTTGGGATGATGTGGGGCACGGAGAGGGAGAGGCAGCTTTCCTCTCGTGTCCTTAAGAGGTTTTGAACATGCTCTTCAGCTTGCAGATTGAGATATAAATTTGTGCAAAGAAGTGTGATAACTCTCCCTGAAACCTGATTTGATTTTCTTCCTAGGATATCTTATCTGGCATAGAGGAGATTTAAGTCATACCAGATTATGAAGTGTTACCCTCTCTACTCAGCCAGAATGTCTCTGGACAGTCCGGCTTCCAGAGCTAAGCTTCAGGTTGCCTCTGACTGCAAGTTTGAATTTGAAAGGTGCTTTTTACCCGATCGCTGACTCAAAAGATGCAAACGCAGAGTCCTATGCCTAGTGATTTCTTTACATAAGTAAAAATTCTGCAAAAGATCTCTTTAATGACATCAATTATATGTAACTAGGTGCACTTTGAAGACCGATTTCTTTTTTTACAGGGTCGTTTTGAAGCATCTTTGAATTTATTAAGAGTAATTTTCTCTTTATCAACTAAAAAGCAATCTTCCCGTAGAAGCTAACGCCCCTGACGGGTACATTGTTCCACCTTCAGGTCTCGTTATTTACTCGCCAAATGCATGAGATACAGAGCCTGAGAACAGTGCACAGATATAAAAATACGTGACTTCACCTTCCTTTTTTTTCCCCAGCTGGTGCTTGTGCATGGGGTGTGCAACCGTGGGGAATGGATGGAAAAGGGGACGTGCCATTGGGGAGTGTTGGGGGCTGGCCTGCTTCCCACAGGGCTCCCCTGGTGCTGCAGGCTGCACCTAGCCCAAGCTGCCTACACAGTGAAAGATAAAGAGTTAAAATTACATTATTTAAAGGTTAAATTAAGAAAAGGTGTGAAGGTTAAAGGTCTTGCGCTTTCTGTCCCTAACGAGCCAACCCATCCCTGAACGGGCCTGATACTAGACCCTTTGTAGGCATCAGTACATCGTTCCACCCAGGTCATGTTCTGAAGAGTATCAAGACCACCTGAAAACACAGCAACTTGAGTTTTAATTCACGACAGTTTTCCACCCGCTGCTTGCAAACCTGCCAGAGCTGTGGCCAGAGCCACAAGACTTCTTCCTTCCTTCCCACTTCTCCTAACATCAACAGGAGGTCCTGTCCAGACAAAGGGCTTTTTTCCTTGACGAAGCGAAGGAAACCTTTCTCTTCAATTAGGTATGCAAAGCTTCACTCTTGGCCGAAGATCTAAACCTCAACTGTTTGTGCTACATTGTGAGCTGTTGTTTTATATTGTCCCCATTCACAGCCCCTCTGTGCAGGGAATGGGGACAGTCATCCGTGCCAGCTCACACAGACGTTGCAAGAATAACTGCATTAAAGACGCGAGGTACTCAGAGCTTATGGACATATGGATATCTGCAGCAGAAAGAGAAGGCCCTGATCATATAATTCCCTCTGCCGTGGGAGCTACTGTTTCTACTTAAAATTTCACTGACAATATAGAAAAATGCCATTCAGGCAAAGCAATATGCCTATGCATATAGTGGATTGCTGGAGAGTATAAAATAACAGCCAGCCAGCCAGCAGCTGATAATCTGCTTGTAAACTCCTGTTTGAAAATAAAGACAATCCCATTTTACAGTAACCAGATGTTTAACAGAATATTAGTATTTACAAGTGCCTTAGGCTATTGTTTTATAAAGGTCTGAAGAGGGCTTACAAAAATGTAAAATCACAAGCAAGTATGCAGTTCAAAGGCCTCTCGAAGCTGTGAAATTTTGTGTAATGTGGGATAGACCGCCTTTTGTTTGTGCCTGGTATGTTGGGTGCGATGGATTGCCGACTGTTCCTCCATAACTTACCTAACCAAGTTCCTCTCTGCTCAGATTTTTCCCCATTCTTTATTATCCATAATTGGATAACTTCTCTCCAATTTTCTCCTTGGAACACTGAAGATAAGGTTTCTGTTTAATCATCCCACTTTAAGTACTTGCAATCAGACAGGATATTGCGGCTTTTAAAATAAGACAATGACATTTAATGACTTTCGTTTCTTCCTATACAAAAGATTAATTTATATGCTGGAGTCATCTTTTTCATTGGAAAATTCTCTCTACTCTTTTTGAAATGATTCAACCTGATTAACAACCTAATTCTCCTTTTATATTTCTGATTTTGTGGCTTTCACTGCCAGCATTTGCTTGTCATCTTTTTACCAAGTCTAATTCGGCTTTTGTTTCTGAATTAGTGTGAAGTTAAGAAGCCAGGCAAGTAAGGTGTGTGAGTGCAGAGATGCTACCGCTGCTGGTGTGCAGTGTTGGGAGGAGGTGGGAGGGATGGCTGTGTGCCGTGCTGATGGAGCCACGGCTAGCATCACCGCGCTTGGAGGGGTGGCATCAAAAGCTCTAGGAAAACAGAGGGATGCTCTTCACAGCCCTTAGAGGCTCTAAGAAATTCAGGTGAAGGACTGTGGGGTCCGTGTGTGTTTCTGGGAAAACGCAAGGCAGAAGCAGTGCTGGGGACGCAGAAAACACATCGCTGATTTTGTCAGGCAATTGGGAAAAGCCCCTGGGGCAGGAGGCTCTGTGGGGCAGGTGGGCAGCTAGGGAAGGGGGAATGAGCCAAAAGCTGCAAGGAATAGAAATTAATGGTCTAGAATACACCTTGCCTGGCTGCTTTAAAATGCAAAAATGCAGATTATTTGACCCGCCAGTTTTAAACTGTCTACTTGTAGTGTTTAATATTCTTCTGGAGTGCTGTTGGAAAGACAAGTTTCATCAAGATGCTGCCGTGTGAGCACATCACCTGGATGAAATGTCTGTTCGAAGCTTTGTACTTCCTGCATCCTTACTGACGATTCGACGGTTAATAACATAAATTGAAATGTAATCTTTACCTTTGAACTGGTGAACATTTGCCTTTAGCAAGGTAAATACAATTGTTTAGGAATTTATTTTGGTTTACTGCTAATATACTTTAAAGGTATCACCATTACTCTGCTGGCCATCATTTTCTTTCTGTGCCTTTTGGCTTTACTTAGCTTCTAACGTTTACTTTGATTTACTTAGCTACTATAGCTTTCTGATTTATATTTGTTACACTTGACTTTTGTGGTGTATGTATATGTTCTATTGGCTTCCGAAATGCCTTAATTTTGCAGTTGTGGGTTAGGGGTTTTCAGCATATAGGAAAAAGGTACTTGAGCAGTCCCTATTACAAGTTACTTTTTTTCTGACAAAACTGTTATGCCCAACAGATTTAGCCCATAATTGTTTGCTGGGCTGTGAAACCAGTCTTTCTAATGGACCTAATCTACAAATACAATGTTGAAGTGGGTTAGTGTAAGCCACTTTGCTGGGTGAGGACTTTTCAAAAGCTCAAATGGCTTTTTCTACACTTCTTTTGTCTTTGTACGAGACAAATGGGTGAGCCCAGATGCTTTTATTTTTCCCAGTAGAGTCTCTACGTGCATGGGTTGCCCTTCCCCTATGTGTACAACAAGTGCAATGAGCTTTGCGTGGAGTTTGAGCTATAACACCGCATTTCTGTACTCGCTTTAGTGCCACACTCAATTTTTCTGTGTCAAGCTATTACTCCCTATCGCTGCCATTGCTACCAAGTGGCACTTCATTTTCAGTTGAGTGGCATCTTAGTTTTTGAAGATGGCACTTTGTTTTCAGTTCACGTGTTATAAATAAAATGTTCAGGGGCCTCCTGATGCGCACGGGCCCAGTGCAGCAGGAATCTCATTTTTGCTGCTGCTGCTGCCCTGCCCCAGACGTGGCCCCGGGTCGTGCTGGGTCCAGAGCCTTGCTGGAGCTGGCCCAGGGACGCCCTACATGCTGTGCAACACGGAGCTGGCCCAGGTCTCCCTTGCATGGGAACTGCTTCCATCCCAGCCCCAAGGGCTTGGGAAAGTGGACATGCACGTGCGGAGTGCCATTGGGGGCTGTTAAGCAGATGCTAATGATACTTCCCATCTGAGGACTGTGAAGTATTGTAATGATGCTTTAACGCAGCTCAGCAATCAAACACCAGAGTGTAATGAAAACAGGAAGGCGTGTTTACCGGAGTATAAAAGCATATAGAGAACAGAATGAAAATGGTTCTTCACTTAAGGGCACACACATGTAAATACACGTATGTGTCACTTGACTAATCTGTGACACTTAAACCCAAACACAATCCCTATTGCTGGGGCACCGCAGCCACGGATGGAATATGGTACACTAGATAGGATCCGCTTTCCAGATCAAGATCCTAATCTTACAAGTAACTCCAGGCTGCTGAAATCCTACAGCCACGTGATGTCCTCCGTGCGGTGTCCCCCACACCCCATCGGCGATCAGCTCTGCCCCAGTGCCTGCCCTCTACCCTGCTCCCACTGGGATTGCGGCAACAATGAAGCAACACACTGGGAACTCTGGGGTGCTGGCAGGACCCAAGCAAAAGCCATAAGGCACCCAAGATGACAGATAACGAAAAGCCAAGTAGACTGTGGGGGGGGGGGGGGGGGGGAGGTCTGGCTCACGACATTTAACCCAGAGCATTGCCTCTCCTATTGAATTGGTTTTGCTGGCTAGAGAGGCAGCTTTGATGCTGTTAGTACTCCAAGCGTAGTTTTGGCATGGTAATTTCCTTTAAGAAAAAAATAACCGTGAAGTGAATGAGAGTTGACATGACAGATTGTATCTGCTGTGCCTGTTGGCCCCAAAGGCAGTCATTTGTGTTTTAAAATTCAGTAATTATGTGTGTACACAAATGTTTCTAATGGGCCCCAAACAGCTAGCAAGACGGGCCACCATCCCCGAGCGCTGCATAGCAGACGCGGGAAAGATTAAAATTAAATAAACAAGCAAGGAACGTAAGGTTTGCCTGGGTGGAGAGAAACGTCTAGAAGAGGAACCTCCAAATGGGGAGCAGCCACAGGTTGCCCCATCATGAGGAAGGTCACTTGGAGAAGCCTGACCACAATGAAAGAACAAAACCCACCAAGAGCCTCGCGAGGCTGGTGGGCTCTGCCGGCGGAAAGCCCGCGTCCTCCACCCGCCGGCGCTGCCTGCGCAGGCACACGGATGCACGCCCTTTGTCTGGCTTCATCTGCATCTTGACCGTGCCTGAGGCGTGGACTGGCTCGAGTATGGATTTTTATTCTGTTTCGAGCAGCTCTCTTAAAACCCAGCAGAGACCCTTGACCGGGCAGCTGGGCTATCGGGGCAGCGCCTGGTTAACGAACCGCTGTGGCACCTTTGTTTCTCTGGCTGCCTGGTGCCCTGTTCTCACTTGTACAATTATTACAAAAATCAGACAGAATGTTGCCTTGAGATATGATTTTCATAGTGGGATAGATTTTATTATACCAGCCGTACAATACCCGCTATTATCATTTTGATTATGTGCTCCTCTCATTTGCACTATTGGAACATTATCTGTGGTACATTCATTATTACTTTATAAGAAACTGAAACTACATCCTTAAGATGAATTGTAAGGAAGGATTTCTATTTCCTCAGATAGATACTTTGGCTGAGAGCATTAAGTGGCAAACGTTATTTGTAAAAGTTTATTTTATTTTATTTACGTAAACTCTAAAAGAAAGAAATAACATAGATATTTCTAACAGACAGAAAAGCCCGCGGCTAGTTGCAACAAATGACTGCAATTTAGAATTCATGTACTATTAAGAAGTTCTGATTAAATTGTAAGTTCCTTCAGAGGAAGGAAGTTGAATAAATGAAAGTCTGGCGTTGGCCCAGTGGGCTTTGATGGGCTTGCAAGGGCCAAGGGTTCAACAGCAGCTCAGGGGTTCCCTCTGCCCCCTCAAGCCAAGGTCCCTGACGATCAGATCTATCAGGCACCTGATGGGAGAGGGCAGAAGGTCAGGAAGATGTTTGTGCTCAATAGCCCAGTTGGGTTTAAAGCAGTGGGTTTAAAGAGGTTACTTGTACGGCCGGTGGGCATCCACCACTGGAGCACAGTACGTGCCCGTGGGTGAGACCACCTTGCGCTGTATGTCAACAGAGATGGCCTTTACCCTGAGAATTTTGCTCCCCACCTTTTCTCCGTGTTGCCTTTACCGTGCAGGAGGCTTCATCCTTCTGTACACATGGGAAGGGAAACCCGCCAGCTGCAGAGACCTTACCCAGCTCTCTCGGTGCAGGTCCCATCCCTGCTTCCTAACCACACCGCCCCGCTTCTGCTCAAAGTACCTGGGCACAAATCCTGACCTTATCCAAGGTCTAAAGCTGTGATACAACCAGGTCCTCTGGCTGAACAGTGTCAAGAGCACCTGACTCACGAAGCATCCTATATTTTTGTTGAAGATGTCCCTGGCCATTGCAGGGGCATTGGAGTAGATGACCTTCAAAGGTCCCTCCCAACCCAAACCCTGCTGTCGTTCTGTGACTTGGCTGTGCTGCTCAACTGCCGTGGACAAGTGGGACTCAGCACTCCTGTTTAAAGGGCATCAGTCGTTTCAGGTGCCCCAGAGTGGTTAAACCCCAAACTGGATAGGGCTGGACCATCTCAAGGAAACTGCTAATACGTGAAGCCGGTTGCCAATTTACAGAAAGATACTTGATGACTTCACTGGAAGAAATCACACTTTGCTGTGTAGATAAAAGAACATTTTCAGGTTGATTGCAAATCATAAATATTTGATGTGCTGCAATTACTGGTTCCTAAGTATCATTTTCTAAATAATTATTATTTCTATTAAAGGCATGGCAACTTGGGATGGAAGAGTGAGTTAATGCAGTAACAGTTCACCACTGAAGATCTGGGTTTGTGGAAGGTCATAAGTGTACTTGTCTTTTGTCTCTTCCCACCTACCTGTCTCACGGACCACCACAAAAGATTGAATCGGTGCTCAGGTGATCCCAAACCTAGCAGGACAGAAGTTGTGGGCTATGTCATACAATTTAGTTTCTGCCTGAGTAATGCCCAGCTCTGGTTGATATTTCCAGTCTCCTGAGAGCCAAACTCGGGTAGGCATGAAGAGCTTTTAAAAATAGCATTAGTTGTCAACTAGTAGGAGCTAAAAACAACAGCAGTGCAGGCCCGTGAGAGTAAGGGCTGGAGTCCTGCTATGATTTTGCGGCTCCCTTTACGTCTCTCAGCTGTGTCATCATCGTGCCTTTGGGCAAATTATTTACTCTGTCTCCTTCCTCAGAGTCATCAGCTAAATGGATACAATTCCTCTTTCAGGGGTCTGTGATAAGGTGGAGGTGGTGTTTGTAAAGCACACTGTGCTTTGTCTCTGTTAGGAGGCATCCTATGAAGCGTGTTCATCGTCAGGCTGTTCAAAAGAGCAGGACATGGGCAGTCCAGCAGGACAGAGCAGAGGTGCCGCTGGGGGTGAACCACCCGGGCATCTCCACGTCCAGCCCTTCTCTGCTCCAGCAAATCCACTCTTGACCCTCTGCGAGACCACTTGTAGCCAGATCTCTAAATCCAAGTTATTTTTCCCATGTAGCCCATCCATCCCGCACCAAAATTTCCCCCTTGGCACTGTTGGGCTTGAGCAGCCGGTGATGAGCCGCAGGGTGCAGCTGCAGCAGCCCAGGTGGAGATTTTTCCTTCCAAGGCATTAAACAGCATCCTACGGCCACCGCCCCAAACCTGGGCATGGCACCGGCCGGGACCGATGGTGGCAGAGGTGGGTGGCCACAGTCCCCTCTCTGGCCGGTGGTTTCTGGACCAGCTCCGGATTCCTGGTGTTTGGTTGGTTTCTGCCTGACCCCTAGTGCTATCCAAGCGCACCTATTCTGTGGCTCAATTATTACTTACAAGTTGGTAAACAGAAAGAAAATACTCAAACTAATCTGGAATAAGTCAGATATACTTTTTTCACCTCTGGGGAGATTTTCAACTATAACAATGTAGCTTTGAGCTTCTGACAGATGCTAATGAATTGTTGTTTACATGTTTGATTTACTGCCTAAACAAAGATAAGACATGCTCTTGAAAACACATTGAATGCACAATCCAAACACATCCATTAAATCTGTCACAATAAACATGACAGCTTTCTTCTAACCTAACAACTGGCATGCCTCATTTACATATTAATGAGAAAACTGGGATCAGTCTGCACAAATTGCTTCTATCTTGCGAAGGGGAAGCACTGACTGACAGTGCAGCTCTCCATGGTGTAAATACAACAAGTAAATACCTCTGCCATCTTAATGGATTTTATTTTTATTTGCCTATTTGGTTCCACAGTTATTGATTCGTTGCCTCCTGCGAACTGCAGTGACAGACATTACAACTACAGGGACAGACATTAAAAGAGTACCTACAGCTTTACGGGAGCCGGGGGTGTCTGCTGGGCTTTGGGGTTGGCTCTTCCCAAAAGGGCTTGGTCAAAGGCTGGATCTGCCTCAAAGACCTCTCTGGTCTCCATCACCACAGGGTACATGTCCCAGTGCTGCCAAGCGCTCTGTTGTCCTTAAAACATGCTCTGTTGTCCTTAAGCCTCTGGAGGATGAGCCGTTCTGCAGGTGGGAAATCAAGGCACAGAGGGGAAGCTATTAAAAAATCCAGCCCTGTGCCATTTCAAATATGATTTAGGAGCTAAATTCCTGGAGTTACTTGGATCCCTAACGCTGCAAAGGTTGCACTGGGGTATGCTCATGCCCGTGCTGTCAGCATAACAGTGGCATCCAAATGTCACAGAAATAGAGCTTTAGGCATAGCGGAGACCTGTAAGGGTTTTTCCTGCACCCTGGAAACCCTGAAGTCACATCAGCAGGGAGCTGCACACCATCTAACATTATTTTTTATTGGTATCTGTACCCTACGCTACATTTTAGAATACTAAAAATCTACTTTATCTATCTAATTATCTAAAAGGTAGATAGCTGGTCTTAGCCGGATGCCTGGGCTCGCTCTGTGTCAGTAGGGGAAGCTCAACGCCTGCCCAGGGCAGACTGGGCCACCTGCATCTGCCACCAGGCTCGGGAGCATCACCCTCCCCTGCCGGCGGAGGGATCCCGGGAAGCCTCGTCCAACTTTTGGACAGTTAAGGGAGGTAAGATGAATTGCACCTGCAGTGTCACTGAATTTCAATCAGGTTTACACTCTGAAGTGCTTAAATTACCTTCTAGAATGGCGCTTAGTTTTCTAAATCACCTGGCTACTTTGGGAAAACCGACTTTGAGCGCTCAAAGCTTTGTGCTGTGCAGATGTTCTGAGACAAGATCCACGCTCAGGTTCAGCAGGGGGTGCTCAGAATCCTTAGAAGTAGATCCCAAAGCAACTTATGAACCCTAGAGGCTCTATACTACCGTATCAAGGGATCATACCATTGTACACTAGAATTTTCCGCAGAGCCAGAGGCTGTTGCAGCAGAGACATGGGAAGTTGCGCGCTCCAGGTCCGAGGCAACATGAAGATGAAGCAGATGCAATCCTCAAATCCAGCCAAAACCTGGCTAGGTCAGGAAGTGTGGTACAGATTTAGAATCTGTATTTCCAACAGAAGAAGCCTGCAAGCATTCCAAGGCAGCACGTCTGACCATTATGTGCCTGTTCGAAGGCACTGGAGAGCTATTTGCAAAATTTTGATCTGCCTCCAGTTGTACACTTAAGGCATGGCTTGGGCTTTGGATTTAGGGAAGTTTCCTGTTGCGATAGTTAGCTCTAAAAGGCTGTATGAATAACACTAGAATGATCCAAACTGTTCCAAAGGACTCCAGGGAAATTAATGCACTCCTATGCTTTTGTTTTGAAGTTTGGTTGTTTGGTTTTTTTTGGTCTCAATGAACTATTTCTTCCCTGCAAAATTGTGCACACTGCTTTATTCTTCTGAGGCCCACATAACCAGAAATTTCAGAAGGCTAATTTATGTCCTGAAATTTATAGTTCTATCTCTAGATTAAAAGGGATGTGTTCAGTTACTCTTGGATATAGATTTCTTCTCCTCCTTTCCAAGACTCCGTTATCTGACTCATGTCTCCAGACGTTAGTGGTTTGCCCCTGAAGTAGTCTTTCATCTGTTTATGGCTGAACAGTTTGTGTGCTAGTAGGGCATGGCATAATAACTGAATTTGTATTAAATAATTAACATCAAATGAAACAGATTTTGCTGTAAATGTTATTGCAATCCAGCATTACGGAACGACATTCAAACGAATGAACGCACCCAGAGAAACGCAGACAACCTCCCCCAGAAGGAACCAGACCCCCAGACCCCTAACTTTCTCTGGTGACAAGGTCCTTCATTCAAGTGCAGAGACGGATCCCCCAGCCTCATCCAGGATGAGCCCTCCCTCGCAGTCGGAGGCTCTGGGGAAGTCGATGGGGTGTCTAGTAGAATAAGCTACTGCTCAACCATGCTGAGCAGAGTTAGTTGCATGCAACGTACAAGCAATGAACTGATTTAATTTCACTGTCAATCAACAAGGAAAAAGGGCCAGCATAATGCAGATAGTCGCTTCTCTTCAATCTGAGAAGAGCTTTGGGGGAAATATTGTAAATGTCATAATACAATATGTTAAATATAGTAGTTAAAATACTGTTCTGCAGCCAAATTCTCTTCTTAGACACAAACACATCTCCCACTGGCAGGAACGGGAACTGTGCAGGGTAGCCCCAAATGAGGAAAACCTTTTCCAGGGAGGGAAGGAGGGCTGGTCAGCATGCGGGGGGTGTGCGCCCTCTGAACCGAGCGTCAGCAGGGACCTGTGGATATGAAAATATTCAGGATGACTTTGAAGGCTAATGAGGAATAATTCTGGAAGAGATCTCTAATCTTGTGCTCCAGGACACTGGACTAAATCCTAGGTCAAAGCCAGCATTTCTGTTCCTCTGTACTAATGAACCGTGGACTATGTAAGCGCAGGAGTGTAGCCAAGAAGACCCCAGTCCTAATCCTGATTTTAACACTCCCTGTTTGTGGTTGCATGCAGATGACTTAAAGCTGCTTATCCCACACCATGCAAAACCTTAAACGTAATTGTACTGATAAGGGCAGCAGCTGTGGAGAGGCTGAACACAAGGGCTGTGCTTCCCATGTTCTGCGGTCGCTCTTTCTCGTCTAAAATTACAACAGCTGCACAGGCAGAGATTTGCTCTGGCCGACGCCGTTGCTAACCAGTGGGCATCAGCACCGCCAGGTCCCCATCTCCAGCTCTTCCAGCTACAAACAGCTTCCAAACAGTCAAGGCTTAAGAGATGAATGAGACTGACAAACGGGGCAAAGCTTTGCTGTGGGGGTGGTTAATAAATACAAATAGACAAATGCTGTTTTCCTGGTAGTGATGGTTCCAGGCGGTAGCTTAGTCTTCCTAATTATGGGAAAACTAGGGGTTTGTGAGGAAGATGGAGACGGTGAGGAAGAGTACTTCCGATGATTCTGTGACACCAGGATCACCTAGCAGGAGAAGATGGTTTAAATAAAACACTGTGACACCAAATGCGTCATCATCTATACTTTCCATTCCTTTTGCCTGCTCCCTGTAAGAAGCTAGAGGCATGCCACGGCCACGTTATGATATATTGTCCATATGTGACCGTATTCTTCTAGTGACCAGCAGGAAGCTACCTAAAGTGGAAGCTGTACAGTAATTAAAGAGCACAGAGTAATCAGCAAGTGTGGGCACTGAAGGAGATGTGAGACCACTGAAGGAAGTATGGGTCATTACAGCTCAGTGCAGTATAACTAGATGAGTAATAAAAGGAAGAAAGAGGCGCAACCCATCCCTTGGACCTTTCCTGTGTAAATCTGTCTAACCTCTTTAAAATCCATTAGTTTTATTTTTTAGCGTTGATGCACCAAGGCAAATGAGTTCCACAATTTAAGTAGACTTTATGTGAAAAAACCCTGAGTACCTAGTATTTGCTTTGCCTACTGATCCAAAGTTTCATTTGGCATTCGCTTATTCTTAAATTGAGTAATGCATAATCGCTCCCATTACACCTTCTCCATGCCACTCAGGCTATTACAGATCTTTATCATATTCCTCCTTCAATCATCTCTTTTTCGAAGCTGAGGGGGATATGGGAGAACTGCACACAATATTGAAGAGGTGAGCACACATGAATTTATATAGTGGCATAATGATGTTGTCTGGTTTAGTGGTATTTTGCTGCAGTTGTGATGGTCTAAGGATACAGATGGAACAGAGTTCATCGACAGATGTAACACCTTTTATTACACCAACTTATATAGCTGGAAGAATTAAATGAGCTTTCAGGCACACATGCGTATAATATTCTGGTTGCCTTTCTGGCTGCCTACGAGCTTTGACTGATGTTTCTTCAAACTATCAGCAGTGGCTCTCACATCTCTTTTCTAAGTGGTAATAGCTGAAGAAGAGCTCATCAGTGAGTATACAGAGTGAAGGCTGGGGTTTTTTTTCCCTTTGAGCTTATCAGAATTGAATTCGATCTGCTGTTTTGCCACGGAGTCATTTGGCACTGTGAGACCCTCTGCAGCTCTCAGACAGCTTTGCCTTTGCCTTTTGCATCATTTTGTGTTGCCATTTCATTATTCATCTGTTTTCTGGAGGGAATTTGTAAAAGGAGGTGAACAAAAGGCAGGGGTCAAATTAGTATATGTGTTTCTTCTGCGCTAAAGCACAGGTATTGATGGGCTCAATAGCTATTCATAATGAACAATCACTGCAACATAAGAGTTTTTACTGAGGCATTGACAGCTCTTTAAAATTGCAGTTCATGCGTACTTTTTTCATGCTGGGGCCCGATCATTACGGTTTCCAGCTGAGCAGCTGTCAATTTGGGCTTACCTGCTTCTAGGATCCCAGTTGGGAAAGCCTTGTTAAACTCTCATATTGCAAAGCAATCAAACATGTTTGTTTGTTTGTATGTTTGTTTGTTTGTTTGTGATGATTTATGCTTTGATTAGGCATTTGATATTACACTGGTTAGGGTAAGGTGCAAGCAATCTCTTGAAACGGTGCCAGCACGAAGTCAATATTTCATTAAGACTCATTTATGAGAGAGCAGATGAAGTACTATAGTGAGGTCTCTACCCATTTCGTATGCATCTATTTGGGTAAGGCAGCTGATTTTTTTAAATGTGCTTTGATACTTAGTAGAGTTATTACTGATACAACACCTAAAGCAGGAACAGTCATTATGATAACAAGTGTCATTTATGGATTAAATTTAATCGACTTCCCTAAAAAAAAAAAAAAAAAAAAAAAAAAGCGACTGCAAATATGTGAGTGTAAAGACATTGGTACTGCTATATCTGCATGGATGTATAGACAAAGCTGTATGGAACAGTGGAAACATTTGAAAGAAGAGCCAGGGCAATATCAAGACCAGGCTGTGCAGCCTGTGGCAGGGTTTATTTATAGTATTTTGGGCAAGGGCATGTATTTCCTCCCCTTCTTTTCCCTTATACTCGGTCTCTTTGCTCTCCGTATGGCATGCAGCTAATCCACGCTGTGTGACCCTGACCCACACCTGCAGTTCTGCTGGGGTGGGAGCCGCACCGGGCTCCATCCATGCCCCACGCTCTGCTCAGGCACCGGCAGTGACCCCCCCTCCAGCTGCCACATGCGGCTCCCGCTGCGTTGCTTGTCCACAGCAGGACAACGAGAGCAACAACAGCTTTAAAGACAGTGCAAGTTGCCAAGAAGTAGATACACAACCAAATGCAGAGTTGGCTGGGGGATACAAAAAGCAGGACTCCGGGCTGGGCGCGTTGCAAGAGCTCTCCTTGGCAGGCAGTGCCTGTTTATGCTGACGAGTGCACGCTTCTCCTGGAGACTCCAAGGGGAAAATGTGTTTTGCTTATATGTGAGTGCGGAGACACCTTTTTACCCCGAGAGAGATTTTGCTCAAACTCGGTAGCACTATAGTGCACCAGATGAGTGGGAAGCAGCAAGTAAGTTGTTGGCCAAGTGAGGACACATCCACCAAATGAACTCCTCAGCTGGTACCCACTGACAGGGAAGGCTTGAGCACCACAGCAAGCCTTGTGTCAGGTGAATGAGTGAAGTGAAATGTAACGCCGGCCCTGACAAATGCTTGGCACCGGTGCCGCTGGGGAAGATTAATGCTTCCCTTCTCCTTACCTGCACCGACATGATGTTCTCTGACACGCGGCTCTAATTGTAGGAGCTGAGGTGTAGGAAATGTCACCCTTGCTTAAAACGTCAGCACGTAATCGGTCTGCGATGATGTGGAGACAAACAGGAGGTTAACAGATAGGTCTTTATCTTCTGCATGCGGAAGAAGGTCTGCGTGTCTGCGTGCCTGCCGCAGCGATCGCCATCGCTGTGGTATGTGCTTCCCTGTGCCGGGAGGGGAATTACAAATGAGGTCAATGTACTCAACGAGATGCTGCCAAAATATGTTTTTCCTTTCTACAAACTTTTTTTTTTTTTTTTAAGAAAAGTCTCATGCTGGAGACTGTAATTAATAAAGGAAATATTTATACAGTGTCACAAAATTTACCAGTCACTTTATAAACACAGATGATCCATGTTCCCTGTCCCAGGCACTTACGGTCTAAAAAAGGCAAGACACAGAGAACAGTTTAGATGAGGGAGAGCGCAGGGGTTATTAACGGTGAGAAGAAAGAGGACGGGTTGCAGGGAAAGCTTTGTGAGAAGGGAAAGCTTCTTCATGGAAGTCAAGGTGGTTGTAAGGCAAGGATGGAAAAGTTGAAGATCAAGGCAAAAGTGTTTTGAAGGAGCAGGTACAGATGTGGGCACACATCTGGGAGCAGAGGTTCAGGCAGCAATGCTGGTGGAGCACAACTGATGAGAAAGCTGTGGAGAGGCTTGGAAGGTCTGGAGGGGCAGAGGGTAAGGAAGGTGGTGTGGAGCAGATCTTCAGGATGTGGGCTGGCACTGAGCGGCAGCCTCAGTGGAGGAGGTGAACGGAGGGCTGGAGAGCCCTGCAAGCTGGACCGAGGGGAGCTAAGGGGAAGGTGGAGAGCTAGTGATGGAGAAGGGAAGAAAAGACAAGGAGTCATTGCAGAAAATGCTGAATGAATGTGCGGTGGAGAGAGTAGAAGGAGGAACGCAAAGCTGAAGAAAGGAGAGGAAGTGAGATAAAGGAAAGGAAGTTCAGGCAGCAAGAGTTAAGAACTTTGCCATTGGTTTCGAGACAAAGGAGGAAAATAGATAAGAATAATAGAGAAGTGAGTGGGATTAGGGGAAGTGCTTGGAGATAAGCAAGGCAAGAAGGTAGAAAGCAGAAGACAAGGCAGGCAGGCAGCGCAGGGGATGAAGTTATGAGGCTTGGGCAACTGGAGGGGATGGCAAAGCAACCAAGGAGCCCTATCCGTTTCTGACGTTCTAATTTTTCTTCTCTGATGGCAGAAAAGGAATTAAGGTTATTTTCAAGTAGCTGGGCAGTAAAACTGGGGCACTGCAACTACCCCCCGGCCAGCCGCTGCTTGATTCAACCCCTCGTGCGCGTTGGCTGTGGTGGCAGCACTGTAAGAGGCGATGCTGTGGCTATGTTACGCTTGGTGAAATTGGTCCTTATTCAAAATCCGCAGAGTTCAGGCAATTCAAATATATAGTAGTTTCCAATATTCCCTCAGAAAGATAAAGTCTATGTATGTCTGAGTTTTGAAGTAGTAAAATGCCACAGTATTTTTAGTCTTTGTTTGATCAAAGAAAAATGAACCAGATAGTCAAGTAAAAAATTACCCAGGAGCTGAAGTCACTGGTGATGTCTTTTATTGCGCTATCATACAAATAGGAAGGATGTTCTTTTCATCTGACATAATGAAAAATGTATACCCTTTCAAACTCCCTGGTATTAATTCTGAAGTTAGCCCAAAAAAAACCCCTAGACGTTACCTAGAACTTGACGACTTCTGATTAATTTAATAGGAAAAATCTCTTGATATCAAATACCAGCTACTGTTCAGGAGAAGGTGAAGAGAATATGAATTTTATTTTAAACCCATCTATTACACGCAAGTAATGATAAAGAGCAATTTTCAGACTTTTCTCATACTAATATTTATTGTTCATACTAGATTAATCAGGATGGAAGTGTTCTTATAAGAGGTAGGGATGGTCCACTCATGAGTAGGTGCAGTCAGAACGCTATCCAATCAAGTAGATAAATTAAGATTTTTCTCCCATGTGAAAATTTTTTTCTACTCCAAAATACCAAAGCCTTTGCCTCACAGAGGTGTCAGCCAGCACTGGGGCCATGTTGTGCAAAGCACGGGGGGGCACTTCGAGCAAGACATCCCACGTCCGACATCCTCCCTTGCTAGAAATCCCATTGGAGACCAGAATGGAAGTAGTGGTGGGTCTACAGCTGGGGAGAGACACCCACAGTTAAGTGACTCTCCCAGAGTTGCACAGATGGCAGAAATAAAACCTGAAGTCAGATGTCTCAGGTCCCATCCAGTTCCTCAACCAGAAAACACTCTTGCCACATGCTATGCAAGCCAAGTCTACGCACGTGTAGCAGCCCCGCAAAGCATCCCCCGAGCTGCGGTACCAGTGGCTGTGGGGCTCCTTTGGGGTCTTACTCCACACTTTTTAAAGCTGATGGCAAAAGCCCCGCTGAACTGAATAGCTAACAGTCAAGCCCTGTGGTGCTTTCATGCTAATTACGCCTTTCATTTCGGTTTGGATGATGTCAGTGAAAATACATTCCTAGCACACAGCCCTTCGTGGGTTTGAACCTAGTGATGGCGATACCTAGCCCGTGTTTATAGCCCGGCCTTTGGACCTTTACACTTTAGTAAGGAGAAGCATATGCTTTCACATCAAGATTTTTATGGCAATTCATAAAGGCTTCTTTTGAGCTACCGTTTATTGTACAGAGTATTAGAAGTTACAGGAATTTTGACCTGAATCTGGAAGATCCTTCTCAAAATATAGTTCAGGGATATATTACTGCATCCACAAAGTACTCCCAAATAAATGGTAAACACGGTGCCTGGCTGTGCCACTGGGTGGTACGTGATTGAGGTGCAGCCGGAGAGGTCCTGGGAAACTCTTCCGACTCCCAGTGCAGGTGCAGTGGAGAAGTTTGCGTTTGCTGCGTTGCGGCCACGAACTCTAGAGTTAATGCATTTACAGTTTATATTTGGTAATTAGTTTGGAGGTAGACCGCACATTATTATTTTTGAGTGTGGTCACCATTGATCAGATATACATGATCCAAAAGCTGAACACTTTCGCTGCAGCGTGGAGATAATTACATTCATAATTTTATATTCGAGCAAATGATGGAATGAGGAAAAAACCCCACCAGCCACAGTCTGGGTTCTGATACTGAGGTGCATGGAAGCAAGGGGGAAGATGACTCTAAGGGTTTGCTTTTTTTTTTTCTTTTTTTTCTTTGCATCAGAAATCACAATTTTATTAGAAGTGGCAGACTTAATACGACTGCTCCCGTGGTTTAAAAAATGTCAGCGCGAGCAAGTGATTGTAACCAAGTGGCCCTTCCAGTGTGGAGCCTGACACACTCAAACACTGAAGCAGCAAGGACTTGCAAAAGAGTCTGATGATGCTGAAAAAATTAATAGGATTTATTTTTTGCTTTTGAAGTCCAAATTAAGAAAAGAACATAAAATAATCGAACACCATGAACAGTGAGAAGAAAGTCTTTTGAAAACAGTTAGCAGCCTGTGTGATACTCTGTGCAGAAAAGGGTTTTGCTTACACACAGTGCGGGAACGCTCAGCTGATCGTCCCTTTCAAGCAACATTAGATCCTGGATCAGGAAAGACAACCCCCCCACACACTCACCCTAAAGGGCTTTCCTGACGACCAATACTTTCCAATACTGGGGCTATAAGGTTTTGCCTTTCACTTGAATTTATAGCTCAAAATGGGCTGAATTGATTCCTTTTGACCTTTCTGTGCCCGTCCCGCCTGCACGACCCTGACCCACCACCCTGAGCCAGCAGCTTATTCCAGAGGCACACGCTGCAGAGGCGAGCAAGTGGGGTCCAGAAAAGGCTGGAAACCGTGGACTCAGTGGATGTGCAGGGACGAAAATGGCTGTGCCCCCTCCCCCGATACGGGTTTGGGTGTGGTTTTTTTAATCATAAGCCAAAATGGGTTTTGCCCTGGAAACTGCATGGCGCACAGGCAGACAGGGATTTGCACGGCAGAGACCAGGACGCGCTCGATGAAAGGGCACATCCTCTTTCTTGCAAAAGTGCCTTGCAAGCAAATCAGGTGTTTGTTGTTTCGTGTGCTTTCATGGTAGAAATCCTGTCTTCAGGTTAAGAAGATGAAGCAAATAATGTTCTCGTGTTTGCATTCGCTTTGTCAGCTGGGATATTTAAAATATTTTTCTTCTGTGTACTCAGCATTGCTTAGAGGAAAAAATGAGAAAAAAGAAGTGGAAGCCTCCATGAGATGCTCCTGTACAGAGTCTGGACGTATGGATTTCCAAAGTTCCTTGCCTAGCTTGTGAAGCACTAGCCATGCTTTCTATGGACCTATCATGTTTGCACTCTTCTTTTGCATAAGAATAAGATGAAGATCTCCTTGGTGACCAAGCCTTCTTTAATAATCCTCCCAGTGTGGTTGCTATTCAAACTCAGACCAGTTTTCTATCCCAACTCTTTATATCCTCTCTCCTGGAAGGTGGGCACAGCATCGCTGCCAGGTAAAGAATTGCCTTCCAGATGAGGGCAGGAGCCTGTGGCAGCCTCATCCACTGATTCCCCACAGATTCAGTGATGCCAGAGACAAGTCAGGCAGCAAAAAAATGCAGTTTTCCCATCCTAAGGGTGACAGGCTGGACTCCAACCTCTTTTGCTATAGGAAGGGGCAAAGCTGGGAGCTCTGGACACGCAGACTTCTTCCCTCTTCTGACATTTGCTAGGTTTTTATTAGTCACCTGTATGTTTTGTTTTACTGGAGTAGCACTATATAGGCTTCTGCATGGTTGAATTACTGTGTTCCTGTTTCAGCAAGGGTGCCTCTGGGCACGAGCTGTTCATGTGCTCATCCCTGCGGGACTTGTGCAGTAGAGGGATGACCTGGCTCAAACTCCTCCGGAGCGGACATGAGCGTGGTCCCCAGCGAGACCCCGCGGTTTGCTCAGCACTCTGAAGGCAGTGACACTATGTTGGTTTGCTCCGTCAGCTCACGTATTGCCGTACATCTCTCTCTTTCACTCTGTTTTGGTGCTGTGCCTGCATGTTCTGTAACAGTCTGGTCCCACGTCTTCCAGGTCAGTGGGACATTATAAAGGCTCTCACGTCGGGCAGCGAGGAGGCTGTGCTGGCTGGGGAGGGAAGGGGACAGGCTCTGTTTTGTGCAGACCAAAAGGTCTGTCTGTTGAAGATTTTTTTTTTTTACCAGAAGAATAATTTTCCATGCTTTTCCCCTCTTCATCTCCATCAGAAAGGGGAAAATGAGGGAGGAGACACCTTTCTAGGAATTAGGCTGCATGAACCTTTCTTGTCCGCAGTTTTACGAGTAGATCCTTATCCACACCTCTGGGGTTGAGGTTTCCCACAGGTGGAGGCAGAAACGTAGTATTTGTGTATTTCAGAGACAGGCAATTTTTAATTTGCTAACAGTTTTCTTGCATAATAGTAATCCCCACCACTTTGCAGGATCCTTGTCTTAAAAGACTTCTGGGATGGATTAAACTCCTTGGCACCTCCTCAGTGATTAATCAATCTCCATAGGCGTTTATTGCTTTGTTCACTACAGCGCAGGAGAGATTATCCCTTAAATATACTTGACTCTTTTGGTACCATTCAATTACACCAAAAAGAGCCCCAACACATATACAATTATTTTGAACTACTTCTCCAGCGAGGAGCAATTGATCTTTGAGAGTCTCTTCCTCTTCTTGTTATGCTGATTAATAGCTTTGGAGTTAGTCCCTGAGAGGAAAACATTTCCAAAAATAGATGACAGTTTCCATCTTCGTATTTTAATCTCTTGAGGGCCCTTTACATCCACGACAAAGCCTGGAGGAATTTTCCCATTTCTCCCCATCTATTTTAACCTCCTCACCTCCATGACGGACCCACGGGGTTCCAAACACAGAGAAACAACCTGGGAATCGTTGGCGACTCTGCTCCCTTCCTCCGTGGAGCAGAGGTCGGGTCACCCACCGGGGTACTTCACGGCATCGTGTGTTTGGGAAAAGTGCTGGTGGTTTTGCTGGTTCCCCGTTGCTGCTCCCCAGTCGCGTGGCTCTCCCAGTCTGTATTTCTACCCTACCCTCGGTTTGGAGTTTGGTTTACCCGTGACACCTTGTCTGCTGCTGCTGCTGCCCCGCCGGGACTGTATCAGACAACACGGGGCTCCCTGTGTGAATGAGGAGGCCACGCCAGGTGACCCCAGACAGGCTGATTCACCATGGCGTGTGCAGCTTTAAGTGTGGTACCGGGGCTCTGGGACAAGTTAAATGACATTTCACCTCCCCTTAGGGCCACCCTCTGCGTGCCTGTGTCCCGTGGAAGGACACCAGTGTCCTCGTGGTGAGGCACCACTCCAGGGGGGCACAAATGCAGTGTCAGAAACCAGTGGCTGTGGCAGGGACAGAGTGCAAAAGCCCGGTGCTTCCCAAAAAATTCTCCTTCAGTGCTGAGAGAAGCCGGAGCAGCACCCTTACCTACTAGTGGTGCAAATGCCTGGGTAAATAATGACAGAAATCCCAGGAAGGGGGGGAGGGAGGGTGGCAAAGAGTGGGGGGACAAGGCGATGAATTGCAGAGTATGGCCTGGGGAGCCCACCTTCCTGCTGGAGACAAGCCTGTGCAAGTTCCTACTTTAACATGAATTTTATCTCTAATTGTACATTTATAGCTGCTCTCGCGGTGAGCTGATGAGTCTGCTAGTCATTTTGGGATTGCGTTTTGTAGTTACTCTTATCCTAGGAAAATTTTTTTAATACTATCCCATACCAAATGAAAATAGCCAGAAGGAAGAGGTGACTGTAAATCTCAGACCTTCCCATCAACCGTGAACAAATAAAATCTCCTGTATAAGCAAAGCAATCCTGCAAAAACATCCACTGGCAAAATGTGCAGAATTGGAACAAGCGGCTCTCTGGACCGTATGCTTACGGGGGATTAGTGCCTCGGAGCAACCAGTCCTGCTCAGACCTGGGGCTTTGAGGCTTTCCCTCCGTTCCTGCACGCCGTGGCAGATGTTGTGTAGCTGCTTCAACAAAACACTGGATGGAGACGGGCACATCTGCCTGCATTCCCGTAGCGGACGATGTGGTCCCGCGTCGGCGTAGGTCCAGCCTCCTCCCTGCACCATCCCTGACAGCGGCGAGCCCAGTTACCCCCACAGCAAGTGGTGTGGGGCCAGGCGAGCCCCCCAGAGTGGTCCCTGCGTGCTGGGCAGGGGGCAGAGCGCGGGCAGGGCTGTGGGCAGGGAAGGGATGTGGCTGGCAGGGTTTGCATTGCCGTGGCATCGCACCGGCACAGCCACTTCAAGGAGGAATCGGCTCCTTCGGTACAAATGGTGCTGCACCTGGGGTCCTGCTCATGAAATACTTTGCTTTTGATCATCTGATCAAGATATCATGAAATACCAGGAGGCGCGCAGGGCTCTTTGCTTTCTGCGTCTCAGCTCACGGTGTGCAAGCCCTGGCCCTGTGTGAGTGCCGCTGCTGCACGTGTTTTCCTTCTACAGGAATAACGTGGTGTCTGTTTGCATCTTTCGTTACTTTTCAGGAAATGATTTTTAATATACTTTATTGAAGGGAGAAAAAACAATTTAATTGTGAGAGCTGCTACGAACCATATTTAAACTCCGAAGCACTAAAAGGAGTGTTTTAAGATAAGTTATGGGTTTTAATCTAAGTTAAACCATTATGTACATAAGCACTATGTTTTTGCTATTCTAATAACTGCCAGCTTGGCCTTACCAATTCTTTTTCTATCATCTTTTTTTGTCTTCCGAGAAAGACTGCTCCATTTGAACTTGAAGCAGTATTTTATATTTTATTCTTCTCCATTACTTTTCCACAACGCGCAGTGCAATACTGTATTCTTAAATCTGAGCATGATTTCTCTCAGCGTATCTGTAACTTACCGGCTTTCCTACGAGTTCTGAAACGTCTGGATGAAATTCCTGCTTCAGAGAAGTGCATGCAAGTGGCCCCATTTCATCTGTCCTGGATGGCATCCAGTGGTCTCTTGTTAGTTCAACACTCTGATTAATATTTTACATATACTTTACTAGCACTTGAAATCAAGTTTCTTCCCTGCAAAGATTAATAATTGAATGAACGGCATTGAAACCATATTATTCTCATAACTCATCTGGGGAGATAATCTTGCTAAAACATGAAGTTAATTACATGACAGCAATGGAGAGGGTTTAAGATTTACACTGTTTTCCCTGCCCTTTAAATAACTGTCCTTAGGTTGCAACAAAGCACTCTACAATAACAATTCCATGTGCAAGAGGCAAAAAAGAACATTTTAGGAAAGGAACTTTCTAGTTCATCTGTACGTAAACATCACATCATTGCAACTCCTTCCAAGTACTTTATATACCCATTGTGCCTTTCATGCAAAGACCCAGAAATGCTTTACAGCCATTAATTAATCAAAGTTTCTTAACAGCCCTGTCCATAGGTCAGGTCTGAGCGCCCTGGCTGCAGCAGAGCCAGGTCGGACACAAATGGGTGAAGACAGGGAGGGAAAGAGCAGAGACGAGAGGAGCGCCCCGGAGATCTGTGCTGCTTCACCCTGGGCACAACTTGTCAGGTCATCCTTACAAGAAGTATATTAATAACTCTTGTTTATTCCCATGTCTGGCGATCTGTTTTGTAAAAATAATACATCAGAATCGCCTGCTCTGCTCCCAGCCAGCAATAATCCAGAAAGAGTAATTTTAACAAAACTTCTTTTCTTTAGCATTTTCTCCACCTTTCCAGAGTAATGAACGTTTCTTCCCACACTAACCCCTTTTCTAATCATTTTTCAAGTGCACTGCAGGGATGACTGTGGTGCCTGGTTCCTGCCCCACAGCGGCACCAGCAGCTGCTGGCACTGCCCCGTATTCAATAAAAAGCTGTGAGCACAAGCTCGGCACTGCAGGGTTCAGGGACCCCAGCGGACCTGTGATTTCTTAACTCTTCTGCTCAGTCTTTTTTCTAGTTAAGTCTTAATATCATTTATCAAGTCTTCTGGCATTACTGACTCAACGACATTAAGGTTCAAGTTATCGCCCACGCTTGCAGAAAGGGCAGCAGCCATGAAGTGGCCGTGCAACGTGGTCCTTCTCCCCTGCCTCTGCGGTCCCCTGCCCAGGCTGCACGAGGCTGCCAAACGAGGGTCACACATCTCACGGCTTGCTCGCTTTCAGACTCTTTGCCTGGAGGTATGGCTCCTAGCTAGCGTGACTTCCAAGGACCAACTTCCCTCTCCAAGATCTCATCCCTCTGCCGCGTTCCTTCCTAGCAATGGGAGGAAGACAACTTTTTTTTTCCTTGGGATGAATTTTTTTAGCATTTTCACCTGTCTCAGTTCTCTCCCAAACACATTTTCAGTATTCTCAGTCTCTAGAAGATCTCACATTTTTTGGATTCTGGGCCTTCTGGCTTTCTTCAAGAGTATTATCGCCTGGCTTACTGTCTTGACATCGAAGCCAGTCGCTATCTGTCCGCAGCCTCAGCTGTACGGAGCCCAAGTTGCGGGGGTAGTATGCCATGAGCGGGTCTGTTCTCAGGGAGGTGCTGCCAGCATTTGTCTTCCAAGAGGTATTAGCACCAGCAGGTTTAGCCTACAAGCGAGAAGGTTTGCGCAGAGGCCCATCACTGGGACGACCTGGCCCCACATGGGAGCTGTCAAACAGCAGAGCCATCAGAGCTGCTTCAGTTGCAGTTCCTCTGCCTCTTGCTGAGACGATCTCTCCCTTTACCACCATCTAAACACTCAGTGGCTTCACTTCTACAATATGTCCCCTCCACCACCCACAGAGATGTTTCCACCTTCATTACAGGAGCCTGCAATGTGCCAAGGTGATTTCCTTCAGAGAAATCCTGGAGATTTCTCCTCCTTCTGCACAAGGAGGTGTTCCTCTGAGCTGAAAGCGTCCTTTCGGCAAGTAAGGATAACAGGAGGCACCCCCTAAAATATTGTTGTCCCCTAAAACATTGCTACCGACACAGGAGTTTATCTCTGGGACATGATCAGAAAACTATGATGAAAAAAGTACTCTCTTGGGGACTCAGACTGCAAGCTTCCTAACTCCTGGGGAGGCTGTAGCGCAGGGGCACAATATAAGGGAAGAGAAATCAGTGCTGCAATCATATTTCTGCTTTGTAAAGTCAAACAAGCATTGTCTTACACAGCCTTTTTCCACTGTAAGGCAGCTTATGACAACGGTTTCTACCAACACCAGCCCAGTGCTGGCAGACTCCCTGTCTCTTGCTTGAAGATAAAGATTACAATAGCATCTGGGTGGAGGCCTGGGCAAGGAAACCCTTCCCACAGCATCTCTCGGGATGGTGTCGGGAGCCCCGGCAGGCACTCCTGCAGCAGCCAGAGGCGGATGCTCCTGGCTGGATTTGCGACGCCTGAGCACCGAGCACATCAGCAGCCAGGTCTCGTGTCTCGGGAAGGAGAACAGCCCGTCTGGAGGCAGGTGGGTGACTCCACTTGTGGCAGCTGCAGGGCTCTGCCACCAGGGAAGCAGGTCTTACTGCTCCCACTTCTAGCTGGAAAAAGAGATGCTGAAAGACTCTGCAAGGTCGTGCCCAGTGACAGAGGACTTGGTCCTGCTTCATGCTGAGCACTCTTTTTCCAAATCAGCCAAGTCCTTAAGCGTGTGAGTAGCCCTAATGAAATCAGCGGGTTTACTCCTGTACTTAAAGTTAAATGCATACAGAAGTGCTTCGCTGGACCAGAGCCAGGCAACTTGTCATCTCGCAGGACTCAGGGAGAAAATGCTGTGCCACCCGCCAGCATCTTGAGGGGCTGCTCCCCATCCCTGAGCTCCAGAGGTGGCTGTGGGTGGCCCGGCAGATACAGCTCCATCGCCAGATGCCAGCTGCATCCCACAGCGGTGCCTCCCTTGAGCACATCTCTGTGAGCGCCTTGCACAAATTTGGGAACTCTCTGGTTAGAGGAGAGCTACAGGACCCCATCACCTCCACGCAAGCCAGTCTGGCTGGTGCCTCCCCCTGAAACGAGTCGCACTGTTGCCAGCAAACAGCAGCATGCCTGCCCTGGGTAGGTGACCGCTACCCCCCAGACTTTGCCCAAGTAAACTCTATGTATTGCTTGTCAGTCCTGCTGTCAGATATGCTCACAGTGCAGTGTATTCACATTTTTCCCTCCCTGACCCTCAACATCTCAATTTTCTGTCTGCCTTTGAAATCTTGGCTAATTAGGAGGCTACATGTTCCCTGTGAGACTGGCCTTTTGTGCAGAGTTTGTAATTAGAGTGACTGTGCAGTGCTCTATTAATTGCAAGAATTGTGATTTTTAGATTAATGAGTTAATTGCTAATATCTGCATACGACATTCCCTCAAGATGTATTACATTACAGTAAATAAACCTTGTGTCTGGAATGGCAGACATTAAAGGAAACTGCCGTGATTAGTTTGAATACTTTAGATAGCTAAAATAATATTTGCTCAAAACACAGTGTGTGTAAAAGTGTATTTTCCAGCCTTTTCTTTCCCCTAGCCCCCCTCGCTAGATAACATTTATATTTGATAGCTCACAGACAGGAGCTGCCAGGGCGCTGCTCTTCCCGTAGAGGTCCTCCACCGCTCCCCCAGCCTGTCCTCCTGACCCGGTCGAACCCTCCCCAGCTTCTGTCGTGGACTTTCCATCAAGACCTCCACCTCCAATTGCACTTTGTATTTCCTTTAGACTTTGTCCCCCATGCTGGGTTTTGCCTTTGTTTCCTCCCGAAGGGATGCTCCAGCAGCCTGCAGTGGTTGCCGTCACCCCAGCCTGCAGCGCAGCAGCACGCCGGAGCCAGGGAAGAGCTGAAGCTGCAGAAGTTGCAACGGGACGGAGGGAACTATCCATATTTAAACTCCCAGGCTGCTCCTACTTAACTGTTGTGGAAAAATCCCATTGGAAATGTAACAGCCAGAGCTAGCCAAGACCTTGGTAACAGCTGAATGATTTTCATCAGACAAGTAGCTGTTTGCTGAAAAGTGTAATTCTGGGACAGCTGAAACTATTTGCGAATTCATCATGATTTCAGGAAATAGCCTCATGTAGAAGAAAGGCCCCAAATGAAAAAGTTTCACAGTTTTCCAGTTTGATATTTTCTAGATTAAGTGCCTCTTTTTGTTTTGCAAATGAAATTTGATTTAGATATTTATCTAAATTAAATAAAAACCTGCAGAGAACGAACGCAAATGCCGGTTTGCAAGACACAAATCCTTCTGGGTTGGCTCAGAGTAGTTCTTTCCTTTTTGTACTTTTTGTTTATTTGTTTAAACAAAATCTAAGCTCTACCCGAAACAATTTCCCAGGACTTGACTTTAGTCCGCAGGCTGAGTTATTCACATGAGTTATTTTCTTACTTGATAACACATAGAAATAAAGGGAGGATGAGTTAATTCCAGTAATGAGCAACTTACTTTCGGCTTGGCTCAGTATCAACATCCCATATACTTCTCATATGGAAATATGTCATTGCATTCGTGCTTTTTAAAACCCGTTTGCTTTTGCTGCCGAGAGCCAACACAGCTCAGGCACTGCCGGCTGTTCCCCAAGCTCTGCCCGCACGCCTCCCTCCCAGCAAACCGTGATACCTCTCCATTTCCCAGGGAGACACTAAACACCGAAGGCAGCTACACTACTTGTACATGCCTTTTTAAATGTAAAAGTTTTGCTTTAGTGCTGCTGGAGCATGAGGCTAATGGGGTAGAGAATAATTCTAGCAAACACAGTCTTGTATTAACGGCTTCGGGTTGCGTTTGGCCTTGGGATGCTTTGAAGGGAAGCTCTTTCACCAGGCTGATCGGGCACGCAAGGTGGGCGCTGTCCTTGAGCCTCACACGCAGCCAGAGCTAAGAGTCATTTTTACCCTCGTACCTAAGTCACCAGGCTGCAGCCAGCCCTGGAAGCCACCCTACGAGCTCTGGTGACCCCAAGGTGGGACACCTGCAGGGAGAGGCTCGGCAGAAGGCACCCTCTGATGGCAGCGTGAAGGGGCACAGATGTCATTTTGTTCCGTAAAGCACTGGGCAGGGCTGGGCTGCTCTGTGGCCCCTCTAGCAACAGTCATTCCATCTGACCTGTTTTCTCATTTGCTGTCAAATGTCAGGACTAGATGGACAAGGAGGGCTGGATGTGGGGTGCTGGGGCCAAAAATCCTCAGTGTTAGGTTCTGTGAAAAATTGGACCTCAAGGTGAGGCATCCGGTAGGACTGATGCTCACTAGGTTCCTTGACAAGCATCACTCTGGACTTAGACCCTATAGCTTTAGGCACCTGATTTTTAAATAAGATGGTTCGTTACATAAATTAAAATTTCCTTAGGAAACAGCATTAATGAGAATTGAAAAATCCTCTTCACATGTTGATGTATTTTAGATTTTATTGTTTTGAGCCTGGTTAGTCAAAATTTCAGACTGCTTTCCCGAGAAGAGCATCTGTCTGTATTGCTGCCCACTTGTGCATGGGGTCATGTTAAGGCACGTGCTTTAAGGGAGAGGATTGCGTGGTGTCTGGGCCTTATTCTGGTTTGGGAGATCTGTCCGTACCTCAGATACCCACCCAAGTGCTACTATACCTCCCAGGGCTCTTCATCATGGGCAATGTGGATGCACTTACTAAAACCTTTGAGACGCAAAGGTATTGTAGCAGGAGCCATATTCATACGCAAGATGCAAAGAAGGATGTGTCCCAGACAAGGAGGGTCCCACACCAGACCACG